>NW_008674256.1:13511-37995 GCF_000695815.1 Acanthisitta chloris
TAATGGGCAGGAAGAGATGTGAGCCCTGGAAAGCAGTCTTTGGGCAGCAAGTCCCAGTCACAGTGAAGGTCTCCAGATGGAACCATCCATTCTAGAGAAGGAAGGCCAGGACACAAGTTTAAAGGTAATAAGGAGGATCCTTCATGGTGTGTTTTGGATGAAGTAAACTGGACAGTAAAAAAGTGAGAAAAGATACTGAAAAAGAATGAAAGGGAAAAAAGGTTTTGAAACAGGCAAGAGAGTGTGTGGTGGTGCTGAGGAAGCTGCTGCTTAGCCTTGGAGCTCACTTTACAGTGTGGAGAAGAACTGGCATGAAGATATGTCTATGCAAGGCTGGAAACTACCACAGTGCTGCTGCTCCTGCACCCCATAAGGCAGAGCCTGCGTGGGTGCACAGTGGTGTGGAAGGGCTGCTGCCTCCCTGCATCCCACTCTTCCAGGTGCATCTGCTGGGGTTCATAGGTCTCTCCACGTCTTGGGCATGGCAGTGGTATCTGTAACTGCTGGCATTGGCTAAATGCAAAATAATGCTCTCTGACACTTTGAACGTCACTTTCTAACATTTCAAAATGCAAGGGGTGGAACCTCTCAGTCTACAGCATAGTTAACTATCATATCCTGGTTTTAAAAAAAAAAAGTGGCTTTTCCACATAAAATAGGGAACACAGCCCTGGAAATGGCTTTGTGACACTTTCATAAAAATAGAAATACTTTCTTGCTATTATTGTTACAGCAAACTCTGATTCCCAGTGAGTCTACTGGGAACTCTTGCAAAGCATTAGCAGCTGGAAAAAAGTTTGTATCAGCTGTCCTTTCCTTGCCATCCCTGGGTGTGTGGAGTGCCTCCGGTGTGGAGCGTGACACAACCACGGCCCTGCTGGTCCAGGAAGGGAGGAGCGAGCTCTCTGGGACAGATCCAGGGAATCTGTCTGCTGCTGCAGCACTGCGGCACCTGCGTGTCGGCTCCTGAGCTCCAGGGTGACAGTCCTCCTCCAGACCCACTTCCCTGCCCCAGGAAAGTATCCAGGTCACAGCCCTGCTGTGTGAGCATGAGTGGCTGTAAAACTGGGGGGAAGGTGTCTGTGATGCCCAATTTGGAGTGTCTGAGCCTGTGACAGGTGGGAAGTAGTGAACTCCCAGTTTTTGATATCGCTGCCTGTTTTCTGGACTGTTGTGGGAAACAGGCCTCCAGTTCTCAGGCTAGGAAAGAGCTGCACATTGTGGAGACTTGGGGACCATTTGGGCCTGAAGAGGGGACAACCACCTGGCAAGATACTCTTTGGGCATCACAGGCTTCCTGCAGGCATTTCCTGGTCCTGCCTTGCCAGTCAGCACAGCAGCAGGAGAGGGCCTGGAGAGGTATTGTGTGTGTCCCAACTGTCTTCACAGACATGACCAGCTCCACAACAGCTAAAACATGGCTCAGGCTCCTCGGCCAGGGAATTATCTACACCACACATCTATACCACTGATGTCAAAGAGGTAATCACCTCCTATCCACCAGAGAAGTGAGTGATGTTGCCAGCCTCGTGGCTGCCTTCGCAGGCAGGTTTGCAGAGCTCGGGGTGTTTTGTGATGGCAGGGGATGATGCTGTTGTCTCTGCTCATTAGGGTTGTTCTGCTGATCAGAGGTGGAGAGAGGCTTCATAGCAACTGCATGTGGACACATCACACCTCTCGCTGCTGCTGCAGCTTGTGAGGGGGGGAGTGATGCTTTGGCAGAGTGGGGACGTGGTGTTTTACTCTCTCCTGTTGTTCTTCAGGCAGAGTGTGAGGGAACAGATGGTGGGAGGGCTGTCCTGGCTGTCCTTGCTTAACTGAGCATTAGGAGGCCACACAGTAAAGGTTTGGAAGAGGAGACAAGTCAAAGAAAATGGGAAAGATGACCCTATGGGTAGAGATGAAAGGGTTCACAGAAGGAGAACTCCCTTCTGATTCTCTTCTGAGCAGAGAGAAGAGGCACTTTGCTTAGCTGTTTGTGTGGGAGGATCTATGTTGGTAGCTAGCAACTTTAGAGATAAATAGATAACATCGTTAATGAGATCACCTGCTGGAAAAATTAGAAAAGTGTACTGGTGTTTCCCAGTGCTGGGTCTCAGAAGAGTGTATGTGAGGATAGGATCCCAAAATAGAACAGAAGCTGCCAGTGTCCAGAAAAGCCCTCTGAAAATTTTTCCACCTTGCTGCCAAGTCCTCACAATTTCTTAACAGAGCATCTTCATTGGGCACAAAGTCTGTCCTGGTGCCTGCAGCTCACACACTCTGAACTACTGGGTGCCTAACATATACAGCTTGCACACTGGCAGACAGCAACAGGACAGGCACTCCCTAGATAGCCCTGCAGTGGCCTGATTCTGCAGGGTTTGGACTTCAAAGCCAGAACCACACTCCTTCACTTTTGGCCCCCTTACCTGCATCATACAAGGCTTGTGCTGGTCCAGCATCACCCTAGGTGAACTGGGCAGCTTCAACCCAGTACTCTGAACAAGACAGCTCAGTGAAATGCAGTCATGCAGCCAGTGCAGGGTGGACTGATGGCCTCATTTCTTGCAAAGGCCTAAAATATATAGAAAGCTAGAAGTAGTTTGGAGGTTTGAAACAGTTTTCTTTAAATGAATTTTATATAGAATCAATTCAAAGCACTTTATGACAGCAAGTGTGATATTCATTAGAAGCAGCTCTGTTAGAAAAGAGTTCATAATGTCAAAATCTAACTCCTTGGTCCCAAGGGACTACTCTGTCCCCAGCACTTAAATCTTCACAGCTGGTCCCATAGGACTGCTCTGTCCTTGGCACCTCTCCCAGCTGTGAGGCACTTGCAGGCTGGCGTGTCTGGGTGTGCATTGCTCTGTGCATCAGTACCAGTGCATCATGGAGCGAGACAGAATTGTGCAGTGGCACAGTCAGAGATGAGCTGCTGCTAAAGAGGGACAGTGCAGTCTCTTTATTGATAATATGTCATGGATGCAAACATTGCATCATGACTGGTAGTAGCCATCCAGAGATGTAGCATTACTGAGGCCGTAATGAAGCATTTTGAAATTGGAGTGGCTCTTGGAAGCTTCCCCTTCCATTGATTGCAAGACCCACAAGTGTCTCATGTCCTGGAAGGAGACACTCTCTGCTGCAGTTGTGGCCACAAGCAGCATGATTGTGCCATGCTGCCTCACTGCCTCCTGCCTGCCATGCCTGCATGCAGGTGTGCAGGAGCTGCTCTCCATCCTTCAGAGACTTCAGGCTGGAGCTAAACTGGAGGATGCTTGGAGCATCCCCTTCCCACTGTGCAGTGCAGTGTCATCTTCCCCAGAGGTTTACAGGGTCCCTAATCGAGGCTGTCTGTATAACCACTTCTAGTGCCTTAGCCAGGAGATAGAGAAACTGATACTCTGTCCTGCAAACAGATCTTAGAAAGGATCAGGTTTAAAATGTTCTAAATACCTCCTTTTAAATGTCTTTTCTGCACTTGTGTTGCATTGATGACATAATTAATACATGTTACATGGTAGTTTGTATCATGTCACAAAGTTCATTAGCAGAGCCTAGTTATTAACTGTTAAAAATAGATATTGCCTTTTAAACAGCTTTTAATAAATGGAGGAACATCCTTTATGTTGATAAGCATTTGGGTTTGCTTTATGGTTTGTTTTTTGTAATGTTGAATTAAGGTTTGCAACAACATCTCTGGAAATTTTAAGATCAAGATTTTTAGATGCTTTTCTAAGAGATGCTACCACTTCAGCAAGAATCATTTCAAAGAAGTCTGGTGGTCTGTGCTGAGCAAGATGTCAAACTTAATAATTGTAATGGTCTCTTCTGATCTTGGAATCTATGACTGTACTTCCTGCCATTTCTGTAGACCCTTTTACAATGATAGCTAAAATCAAACAGAAAGAAGAACCTGTCCATTCCCTCCTCACTATTGCTAGTGAGGTGTTTCTCACCTCTTTTTGTAAACACAGATACCAGTGGTGCTGCAGCAGTGTGGGGATGAGGTGAAAAGGTATAAGGCAGCATTTGTTCAGCTGCACATTTCCACATGGAAAATGTTCATTGTTACTGCAATCAGCTTTCTGATATAGGAAGTATCCTGTTATATCTCACTGATTAATGAAGACGTCTGTTACTTCCTGGGCTTCAGCAATTGAACTGTACTTCGTGCTTCAGAGCAGAACATTTTGTTCAGATGTTCAGTCTTAATCCAATTGAATTAATATGAACAAGATGCTCCTTATTCCAGTTTGGTTTTTAAACTTTCATACTCACCGGATGAAGCTAACACACTTATAAAAGAAAATTGCTGTGGATCTAGATGGCTTAATTTTCACTCTGAATTTTGACTTGTATTGTGTTTTCACAAACTCCTATTTAAAGAGATCATTGTTTTTAGTGAAAAAGAGCCAGATGACACTGTTCATATACCTTGGGGTGGAGGGAAGAGAAAGAAATTCTTGGGTTCTATCTACATACTTGTCCTATTTCTGTCAATTTTGATTTTTCTTTCCAGTCTTATGCTGGTGGCAGCCACATAGTGTAAAGGCAGTTATATTGTTGGACACCTTAGGTTCAAGAATAGCAGAATGCAATTCAAGTAGAAAATTAATTATTTATATAGAAGGGTACCAATTTCGTTCTGCAGTAATGTATAGAACAGTTTACATTCTGTTCAGGACACACAAAGAACCTATTCTGTTCATGCAAATCTGTGTTCTGAATTTCTGACATCTGCAGCAAAATGTCTGATATCTTCCTGTTTTAGTAATAGATTGCTGGAGTTAATCCCTCTTTTATTTAAGAATTTTATACCTCTTTTGAGGCATTTTAGATTTTAAATATTGGTTCCATCTTATTCAGAACTGTGTTGCTACATCACCACTGTTGTGGCATGTGTCATTTAATCCAAAGCACTTTGAAGAAATTTGTGCCCTCAGAAAGATGAACAAGAATCAATTCTGGAAATGACATGTTTAACTTCAGCTGTTATACTAGGATGCAAATTGTGCTTCTTACAGAATACATTGTAGGAAATCTTACCAAATAGCCATCTACCTGTACTCCCTACCTCTGATTTTCAGATTCCTATTAAACTTGCATACCACAGCAGTCCCCTTGATATCTACAGATTTTGATTTAGCAGGATGCAGAAGTAAGTTTAAGACAGTAATTTCTCGCTTTAGAATGGAATCATAGCATCACAGAATGGCCTGGGTTGGAAGGGACCTTCAAGATCATCTAGGTCCAAGCCCCCTGCTGTGGGCAGACACAGTTTTCTAGCTTGCATCAAGGAGGGCTGTGCTTGTTTGCACAGCAGGTAATTGCATTTGTTTCTCTTTCTAACAGCTTTGCATAGCTAACAACATAGCAAAAGAGCTTCTGTCCCTTTCTTCACTCATCTTAATGACTGACTTTTAAATCCTCTCATTAGAATCATAGTCATGTAGTTGCAAATAGATTACACAAACCCCACTGGCATAACTCACCATTTGACCTCCTAATGGCCTTACCCATAATAAAAAGAAAGGGCACCTGTGCACACTTCCTCTGACACTGCTTTTTTTTTTTTTTCAGGCTTTGTGACAGGTCTCATTTAGCATGGTCTTCCCAGCCCAAGACTGATAAAGATCTTGCCTACTGGAGAAGACGAGGACAGGACTTCAGTGTGCTACTGGGCTATTCCCAGAAAGCCAGTGTGGAAATGAAAGGCCTGGCTGCATCCCCGGGGGCACCCCGGCACCCCAAGGAGAATCAGCTGAAGGTGGGGACAAGCACAGGGTACATCAGAAGAAGTGGCTTTCAGGAGAGCTGCAAATTGCCCAGTGACTGCAAATGGCAAAGTTTGGGAATGGAAAGCTGGAACCAGCCAAAAAAGGTAGGGAGGCAAATGTCCGAGGGTGACAGGGAGAAGCTGCTTCAAGAGCTGTATTCACTGACTCTAGGAGACAATGTACTCAGCACCCACAACAAGGGGAAATCGCAGTCGTTGCCGAGAGTCCTTTCGCCCGAGAGCATGAGGTGCGTGGAAATGCCTTCCCTGACCAACAGTAACAACTCACTCAGCGTAACTAAGACCCCCTCCTATCCCCCAAACAGAATGAGTGTGGAGCCAGGCAAGCACCATGGAACAGGAGCCCATTGCTTTCCCCTGGTAAAACCCAAGTATGGGAGACCTGTCAAGCCTCCATCCTATGAACAGCAGCGGCAGACTAGGGCACCTGCAGAAACTGTGGGTTTCCAGGACCACTACCAGAAAGACGAACCCAACTCCTACTTAGCCAAAGTTAATGAGCCAAGGCAAGATGCTTGCATTCCAGACTCTGGTTTGGAGCCCCCAGTCTACGTACCTCCTCCTTCTTACAAATCCCCCCTTCACCAAACCGTGACCCCACATTCCCCCAGTGAAGTGCCTAACACTGACACACACGCCAGCAGCGATCCAAAGGGTCCTGCAGAGCGAGCTGTCCCCTGCCAACGACCAGCCATCAGTAGTTTTGAAGCAGGGGGTGACCCTTGCAAAGACAACCATTTTCCTCATGGGAAGCAAAGCCATGCAAGGCGCCCTGCTGACCACCTGCGTTCTGTTCAGTATATTCCCTTCGATGATCCTCGGATCCGACATATTAAAATTGCCCCA
This sequence comes from Acanthisitta chloris, assembly GCF_000695815.1. NCBI lineage: Eukaryota > Metazoa > Chordata > Aves > Passeriformes > Acanthisittidae > Acanthisitta > Acanthisitta chloris. The sequence continues at coordinate 20,140 of NW_008674256.1, forward strand.
CCAGAAGGTCTGCAGGACAACTGTAAATACACTGAAAATGCATGTAGTCCCAGTTCTGGTGCTTTGCAAGAGAGAAATCTTGAAGTACAATACAACAGTGCCTTTGTGGATGCATCAAAGTTGTCCAGTTCTGCAAAGGGAGAAAGAACTTCCGACAGCTCCACCCATAGCAACAGATGGTTGGCACCATCCATCCGAGATCAGGAAAATTGTGCCTTGACGGACCAAAGAGACAATTGTAGTGCAACTAATCACAGCCCCCGTAATGAAGCCAGCACAGAGTACACAAAAGGCAAACTTTCTGTAAGAAATTCACATATGGACAGCACCTGTGAGACTGTTACAAAAGTGAAAAAGTTTGAACCTGGAACCGGGATGCAGAGCAAAAAGAGTTCAAAGAAAAAAATGAATGAAACTATATTTTGTTTGGTCTCTATCCCAGTTAAATCAGAACCCAATCTGCCAGATACAGATAGGAACAACAACATAACCCAGAGCCCTGATAAGAATGGGTTTGATAACAATGGGGCTTTGCAAGAACAAAGTCTCTTAAGTATGTCTTCAACGGACTTGGAGTTACAAGCGCTTACAGGAAGCATGACCAATAAAAATGAGTTACAAAAACAAGAGCTGTGGAGACCAGAAGAGTTCAAACAAATGAATGACCTCAGATTTATTCAGCCTGCAAAACACAGAGAGCTCAAATATTCTGGCTCCTGGCCAGGTGATCAGTACAAAGACCAGCAGACACAGACCAGTTTCAGTGAAGAACCTGAAAGCCCACAATTTTTCCATGGTACAAAGCCTGAGCAGCCCGATAGTAGCAAACTGCTGTCTCCAAAGCTCATGGAATGTACAGCATCCATGATAGAGGCAAAAGAGACAGGGTCACCTTCTGATGAGAGAGGCTGCAGACAGAGTGGTTATGGGATGAAGGGTCAAACGTACCTCAGCCAGTCTAGCAATAGTGCATTTTCGAGGACTGCCACCTCAGTCCTTCAGGCTGCCTCCCCAAAAGCCCACCAGAGCCTGCCTGGGCCTGCTCAGGAGAAGGAAAATGGCCTTCCTTCCAAGGGAGATGTAGTTAAGGGAGAACCAGGTGCTCCCTGCAACAGTAAGGAGCTGTTTGGGCAATTCCTGTTGAAACCTGTAAGTCGCCGTCCTTGGGATGCAATAAGTCAGCTAGAAAGTTTTAACAAGGAGCTGCAAGGGCAGGAGGAGAGCATGAGCAGTGAAGAAGATTTGGAAAGTGCTGTGACGTCTCTGCAGGCAGGTGCCCTTATGCAGAGGAGGGCATCCAGGAATGAGAAATTGAACCAGGAGCCAAAACATGGTGGGAAATCACAAATGGTTGTGCCAGAGGTGCCTGTATTTACATCAAGAAGAGTTAAAAGTAAGTCTGAAAGTTGGAGTGTGGGGGAAGAACATGGTGGTGAGCCAGGTTGTGTTGGCTGTCAAGGCTCCTTGCAACCAGGAGGGAGCAGTGAAGGAGTCAGGCCAGCAGATGGAAGTCTGATAACAGAAATGGGGACAGGGGAAGCCAAGAGCAGAACAAGCAAGCAGCCAGTTCATGTAGGCCCTGTCAAGAGAGTTTTGTCCAGTAGCCCAAGCAGTTCATGCTACAGTAATCCTTTCAATAACCCTGTCTTACAGGAGATGAGTGAAGACCAAAACTACCTAGAATTTGTTAAACTGAGCAAAGGTGCAACTCCCACAAATGACACGGTATTAGAGAGAGGCTCCGCAGTATGCTTGTCACTGACGAAGAGGAACCAAGGGTGCTCTGAGCCAGATTTGAGGTCAGTGGGACTTGATGTGGCCCCAGGACCTGGTGCTAACAACTCTGATCACTCTTCAAATACAAATGCAGTGGAAATCCCTGTGAATGAGTCATTGGAGGCAAGAGCTGCAAGAATTTTAGGTATAGATATAGCAGTGGAGTCTCTCCTTCCAGATGACCATGTTGGGCCCCACCCAGGCACTAGCCCTGCAAACGGTGCTCAGGACTTTGAGTCCTCATCAGTGGGGAGCACAGTAAGTGACAAAGAAGGAAAAAAAGAGGATTCTTATGAAGGCAGACGAAAGTGTGGCTGGACAGAGAGTGCTCTCTTTGTCAGAGCCGGAGGACGGTCTTTGTACCCTGATGAATGCCAGACCACTCACCAGGAAGCCAGCACTAAAACACTGGTACCCGAGCAAGTTCTTGAACAACCTGTGAGTCCCAGCCAAGGTGAGGACCAAAACTTGGCTTGCAAGTCAGCTGTATATCAGCATGCAGAAAAGAGGGTGAGAAGCACCTCAAAAGTGATAGAGACACTTCAAGGCAAGCTCGCTTCTCCACCTAGCCGGACTGCCATGGATCGCTTAGTGCGGATGAAAGAAGTTGACTCTGTGTCCCGGATGAGACGTCTGAGCATTAAGAGCGCAGACTCGGGAGAGGAGGTGGATGAGGACAAGTTGTCGAAGGTACAAGAGGAAAGAGGAAGCAAACTGGCAAGCTCAGGGGCTGTTTCCAAGCGTGTTATCTCTCTCAGTGAAAACGGATGTTTAGGTGGAATGGACAAGAAGAAGACTGACAGAGATTTTTCTTTAGGTAAGACCCTATTATGGGAGATCCAGATGGGTACTCTTCCCTTATGTAATGTGCATGATCATTTGCTTATGCCCACGGAACACAGCTCAAATAGTAACAGGCTGTAGGTGGTACTACCCCCGTCTGGGAGCCACCCACATTGCTCTCCTTGTGGAAAAGATGAGTGTTCTATGATCCCATTTTAGGAGTAGCTACTGTAAAACTGACTTGTGATACTGAAACTCATTCACAGAGACTGGCATGCTCACTAAGGTCTTACCTCTGTCTAATTGTCTCAGAGAATGGTCAGGCTAAAACAGTGGAGTTCATAGACAGTCATGCTAGTGCCAGTGTTTGGAAACACATGGTGATTTAATCATAGCCTCTCCTTGAATACACATTTTCCCCCCTCTCTAATACTTAAGTAGACACATACTATATCACAGTTCAGGAGAAACTAAAAATAAAAATCTGATGTTCTTCTATGAAGCCACTGGGAAATGGCTGCATTCAGGGGCCTGGAAAATTCTCTCTCATAAATATTTTCCAGATCAGATGTTATAATAACTGTTACCCCCAGGTCAAATGGAAACTTGACTTTTTCATCGAAGACCTTTTTTTAATTTTTTCTATCTTTTGGTGTTCCTTATCTCTCAAAAGCAGATAAGCTTATGTAGTCCTTATGCATCCCCAAAGTAACATGAGCTGTTCTCTTCCTGAAACAGTTTTCATACAGCATTGTGTTGAATAACTGAAAATCAGTTGCCATAGATCTGTGTAAAGGGATAAATCTCTCAGGCCACCTGCCTAGGCCATTAAATTAATTGGAGTGAGCAAATGTACAGTGTGAAAGTTGTTAAATTAGTATTAATCTCCTCCTTCCTTTTTCCATCCTCTCCATAACAGCTGACACTTTACCTTGAAATCTGCACAAGTTATTCATTAAACCTCATCAATATAAATCAGTTCACAGTTTTCCAGTGCAGAGGGACTGAAATTAAATGGAGCATACTTTAAACTGGATTTATGTATTTCCATCTGAAGAGAAATGCTTGTATGAGTTCAAAATATTGACTCCTGCAGTCTTGCAGCCTTTCCCTTTATGTCTTTTTCTGTATCCCACAGCTCTGTCTCTTTCTGCTCTGAACTGTATTTCTCTAGATCAGATTTTCCAAACAGTCTAATTCAGCTTTCTTGTACACATCAGGTCTAGTATGCCCCACATGCATTTCATATGGTTTCCTCCCTTGGGGTTTCTGCTGGAGTGAAGAAAATAACTGTTGTGGTGACATGACTTCAGGGATGTATCAAAACAGATTGTGTGCATTTTATTGGAGAGTTATTCTGCAGTAAATTAGGTCTAAATTTATCCCTCTTGCTGACAATGCCAGGCTTCTATTCTGCAGTGTGTTCCCACTGCAGTAGTTCCCTTGCAGCCATAACAGCCCTCCCAATGTCTGGATGGCATGGATGTCCCTTCCTGCTGCACACATCCAGTACCACAGGGTAGCACACTCTCACGTGGGGTGGGCAGGTGACTCCTCCACTGGCCTCTTCCCATCCAAACCCTGATTTGCTGACAGCCACAAAATCTTCACCTTGCCTTAATGGGGTAGGACTGAAGATTCATGTTTGTAGAAAGGCCTGATGTTGTGTCTTCCTCTGTTAAATCTTACTCCAGTTTGGGATTAGCTCATTGGTACTATTGAAAGCCCAAATGAGAATTATTCTTGGAAAACCATTCTATTAGTTGCTTTTAAAGGGTAAATATTTCATTCTAAGAGGCCATTCTATTTGGAGCAATGTAGGATGATGTTAGTCTTGTAATTGCAGACTGGGCCGGCCGCAGAGGCTGGAGCCCTTAGCAGACAGGCTCTCACATGTATAATGTAGCTTGGCAGACAAACAGTCGTCTCAGAGTAAGAGCTCTGCCAGAACTCAGTGCAAGAAGCTCATCTTACTATGCAAATACTGCCATTAGAAGAACGTCTCCAAGTGTTCCCAAATGCATTGGATGTCTTTTCTCCTTTGCTGTTTGAAGACATGAGGCTGCTAATCTGGCTTTGTTTCTGTAGAGAGCATTTCAAATGAGCTTAACCAAATGTTGAATAAACATTTCTGCATCAGTGCTACAACTCCAATCTCTGTCCCCCCAGAGGGGTGACATAGCCAGGCAGTCTGGCACTTTTGTGTCCTTGGTTTAGGTGCTGAGGGCATGGGTAAGCTTTCAGGGGATAAACCAAGCCATGCAGAGGCTCCACGTTTTGGTGGCCTGATTTTCTCCCTCCCCCTCCAAAAAAAACCGCCACTCCCAGAAACAGTGAGCACCTGCAGTTTTGTGGTGAATTCTATTAATGTCAATGTGTCTGGCCTTAGGAAAATCAGGTTTCTGAAATGTAAATCCATTTTTATTCTTAGGTCAACCTGTCACAGAGCAGTTTAGAAATTTTGTACGTTCTAACAGTTTAGATAGCAAAATACTTACAATAAAAAATTTTTACCACTTTAGAGGCATCTTCACACACCAGCAGTGCATTAAGCTTAGGAAGATACAGCTGTTCTAACAGTTTAGATGGCAAAATACTTACAATAAAAAATTGTTACCGCTTTAGAGGCATCTTCACACACCATCAGTGCATTAAGCTTAGGAAGATACAGCATTATCCTGGAGTGCACTATCCCTCAGAAACTTTTTTCCTGTAGATTTTTTTGCGTTCATATGGTGTCTGTTTGGAAATACCAGAAGAGGCTTAGCAGTGATAAGCAATTCTGAAATCATAGGTGTTGCTGGCACAGACTCCTTTCTTGGCTGGCCTAGCAAACTGAGGAGAGTGGGCAAGAGGAGTGATGAAGGATTCTGCACCAGGAATCCACCCACTGGGGCCAAATCTGGAAGTTCTTTCTTGACCAGTCTCCCCTTGACATGTGTCTGGATGCTGCAGATGGACACTTGCACACAGAAGCAAAAATTTCCTTTGAGGATTTTTATGCTTGTTTGAATGAAGACATTCAGTCACATCAACACGAACATCCTGAGGATGAACGTTTTACTCCAAAGTGTGATATTTATGTGTGGAACTATTTTCATGCTCAACTGTTTAAATGCAAGTGCTGTGGGAGTACAGCCTACGGGAGGGACGTTTAAGGTTAGCACACATACCCAGGTTGCATAAGAGCAGCAAGCAGCACGCGGCAGCAAAGGCTGCAGTGCCGGTTTGGCCAGGCCCCTGTGTGTCTACAGACTCCTCTTTACGTAGCCCTGGTTCCTCCACACCATGACCAAGCATCCCAAGCATAAGTCAGGCATCTGCCTGATGACACTGGGCAGTCAAACCTCACAAGGCAAAGCCCTTTCATTGAAATCCTATCCCAGAGTCAGGCAGTCAAACCTCACAAGGCAAACCCTTTCATTGAAATCCTATCCCAGAGTTACAAGGGTGAAGGAAAAGGCTTGTGTCTTGCTCACTTCGTGCCCAACAATGACATGAATCCAATTTAAAAATCTGATAGAAGAGTGTCCTCGGGGATTCAGAAGAAGGAAAACCAAGGTGTGGTCTCTCCTGTGACTTGACAGGAGGTAGGCTGAATATGAAGAATAGTGTTAGTAAGCCAGTCCAGTTCTTTAGTGAATAAGGTTCAAAACATGAACTGCAGCTTTGCAGACTGAAGCGAGACAGTCTAACCACAGTGATGCAACACAGCTGTGCTTTCCTGTTTTCTGTTGAATTAATCTGAAACCAAGGATTTGCAATCAAATGAAAAGACCCTGATGACTGCATGGCATAATCACTACTTTAGCTAGCCTTAAACACCCTACTAGGATGCTTTAAGCATTTACTGGTTCTTAGTGTTCAGTACAAGGGGGAGCAAATCTTAGGTCTTTTTTCTCCCTGTCAAAGCATCTGAAAACTAGAAGCAATCACTTAGCATTCAGAGCACTTGTTCCTACCTACCCAAGGCCTCCCAATTTCCATGCATTTGATCAGAGTCGTTCCCGAATTACACTGTTACAGAATTTGGGTCAGGAACGTGGTGTGTATCTTTAAGGCAGTAAGTCCATTATCAGCTTCTTTTATTAATAAAAATGAAGGAAAAGATGTCTTGTTGCGGCAGCTAGCAATGTTGAATAGATTTCACAAGATATTATTAATAGTGTCTTCTTGCTTTGTTTTTTTCAGATACATATGACCCCACCAAAGTTGAAAAGGTGTGAGATGAATGAAGAGGGGAACAGAGAGATTTCTGCTCTACTAAGAATGTTTCACTGATTTATTTTTTTTTTCTGAGTGCTTTTTGTTTGGTTTTTGTTCTTGAATGCTTGAAAATTGTCTCCATTTGTGATGTTCATGGTGTACTGATAATGCCTTTACCACTGCCACTAGGAATTAGCTATTTGTATCTGAAACTGTTGTGGAGACCACAGAAAAATCTGACTTCTACATTGGAACCATCTGGCTTTGTAGCATTTAGGACAATACCTACCGTTGACAGAGTTTTCATCTGAGCTCTATTTCAGTCTTCAGCAGGGCTGATGAAATGCATGAAGTGAGGCGTTACGTTGGTGTAAATGTAAACGTGGGAGATTAGTGAAATGACTTTTAAAAGAATGTGAATCTATAAGCTAAACTTCTAAGTATCTACAGTCTAAACTTTGTTTAACTTAAGGGATTTTTGGCCATAAGTAGAAAGTGCTGCTGCACTATGTTAGGGAAGGGATGTGAAAGAATGGTAGCAAAGACTGATTGTGAAATTATTTCTGACTTCCAGAGTTTGAATTGACTCGGATTAAATACTTACTTGCCACCTAGAGAGAAGAAAAACAAAAACCCAAAAGCTTCTAAAAGATAGAAGACTTTTGTAGTACAGTGTACAGAACATGTAATTATAGTAGCTGGCAACTAGTGTTTCAAACCAATGCAAAGTATACCACTGGCTGTTTTGCACTCAGTATTACCTATTTTTGTTTTGCTGTTTAGAAATTCTTTATATGAAAGAATAGTAGCTGGTTTAAAATAGCCCATTTTAACAAAGTAACTATATTTCTTGTTACAGAATACTATCTATTTTTCTACGATGTAAACAATTGCTAACAAGTGGCAAGTATAAAGAAGTATTATTATTATTATTATATTTTAAGAAGACTTATTCCTCTGAGTGAAGGTGCCCCAAGCAGATTTCACTTGTATATCCTAATGCACATGCCATATTGCCACTTACTCAGTAGTGCTACCTTATTTTGTTCTGAAAAAAAAAAAAGCCATCTATGTATGTATGTATGTACTGCAGGGTTAATTTCTGCTTTTTCCCACTCAATCCTTGGATCATCCTTCTTGGAGCCACTTTCTGAAACACAGCTGAGAACTGTCCTGGCTGATATTGCTGCCATTCCATTCCAGGGATGGTGATTACCAAAAAGTGGGTTTGGATCTACGTCCCAGCGTCGCTGAGTGGCTCAGATAAAATATCTGCTTTCTTTCTTTTACTTTGTTCCCTTTTGCAGATTATGAGTTTGGATTAGGCCAGTGCACAAAATAAACAAAACTGGGTTTAATTCTTCCCTGAAGTCAACAGGTGTCTCTGGGGAGGAGTTCAGGTGTCTTCTTGATGGCATTTAAATACATGGCTTTAAATATATTTTATCTGCACACACAAATGCATGAATTACAGAATTTATAATAAAGCCTATGCATTCTGCCCTTTGATCCTGAATTAGCCTGCATAGTATCTGTGTCTTAAAAGCCTTCATGTCCATTCCTGTATGTTTTTTTGTAAGTACCTGTGTACTAACATTCTTCTGATGACTTGTTCATGTATTTCACCAGTCTATTCTACTGGCCTTTTCTTGGTTTTGGCATAATTTTATTTTTTAAAATCTTCTAATTTCTTGAAATATTTTTCCTAAGTCTGTAATTTGAAAAAAAAAGATGGGGAAAAACACTGATCCTGTGTTTTGGCAGAAAGAATTTCTTGTCTGTAACACATGAGTCTGTTACATATGGACTATTTAAAGCTTGCTTGGAAAGAAAATGTGGTGTATAATTTATTTTACTAACTCTTGTGCATGCTGTGTAGCAATACTTGTTGGCAAACTGTTCCTACCATTCTTATTATATTCACCTTTCTTCATCACCACCTAGGACATCTGGAGGATTGTAAGTAGCTACAAAACATGTTTTGCCCACCCTGACACCTCCCCTCCCCCCCCCCAAATCCTGCCCATAAAAAACAGTTCTGAAAAAGAACTACTTCAACTCTCATCTTCCCACTTAGCAGTAAAGCTGAGATGCCTAGCAAAAACTTGAAAGTTTTAATTTATCCTTGACTTCTGGAGAACTGCAAATTGTCCCAGTCCTGCTACCTTCTGTTCATGTTTCTGTGAAACAGGAGTTTTCTGTGCATTTTGTTTTCTTCCCATGGGAGGGGATTACCTGATTCTGCCACGTGTCTGTTTCACCAGTCATGTCAAATAATCACTTTTCAAATGCATATAAACAGCCAAGATCTTAAAAAACAACACAAAACCAAGGAAACAAGGAGGCAGCAATATTGCAGGGCAGGTTTTATTGACCAAGAATAAGAAATTAAAACCTAAAAAGTGGGTAAGCTTTCTTTAGCAGTTGTGTGTGACTGACCAGTGGATGAAAAGACTAGAGTTAGTGCTGCTTTAAAAGTGGTATATTCCTTTAATAACACTGGTAGTTTCATTTGCTACTATGATACAGACAACTGAGAAATACATGGGATGCAGTTTTCTGAATGATTGGGCCTCAGTGTTTCTACATGGCCTAGGCCATGGGTAAATGTCAGCTCATGGAATGGGCTGGATGGTACTGTAGCCAAACACCTTTCCAGAGACCTTTTGCCAGTTGCAAACAGCAGTCAACAGAAGGCCCCTCTTACACCAGACATGGTTCAAACACAGTAAATTATGACTTTTAGTGCCTGTCTCAATGGATGCATAAAACTGTCTTGGCAACAGCTGTCACTGCTAATGAGCGCGGGGCTGAGCGGGTGCACAGGTGGAGGATGCAGCAGGTTGCTTCCAGTGCCTCCTGCATTGCAGGAACAGTGAGAAGTGAGGAAATCTGCCTTTCTTTGTATTGTCACAAGGATAAGCAGAGCTAGAACATCAGAAACAATGTTGTGACAAGCTGCTGTGCTGCTGCAGCTGGGGAAGCTGGGTCAGGTGGCAGGATACCAAAGGGCTTGAGTGGGAAGATACTGGTTTCACGAACATTCTCAGAAACTCATGTAAAAAAAAAAAACCCCAACCATCCTGGCTTATACATTTTAAAAAAATGTTTAACGTGGAGACTCTGCAGAAGCTGCATAGCGAAAGAAGACCTGCCATCTCTTTACCTTGCTGAAACCCAGAAGAGATGGTCAGCTGGAAGGTTGGGTGGTGGTGACAGCTGGTGACAGGGAGATAAAGAAGGAGCAGAGAGCTGCAGACTCCTGTGTTGTGCCGGAGGAAGAGGAGTGCCCCGGGAGCCCCGCGGGGCCGGGCGGCTGTGCCCGGGAGCTGTGCATCATCCCGGGCGGGCACAGCGCTCCCTCCCGCGGCTCCCGAGCGCCCGCGGAGAGCTCCTGCCCCTGTGCCGGGGTTTAACCCCAGCAGCAGCCAAGAACCACAATGCAGCCTCTCACTCACTCCCCCACCCATGGGATGGGGGAGCGAATCAGAAGGGTAAAAGCTACAAAAACTCATGGGTTGCGATAAAGACAGTTTAATAGAGAAAGCAAAAGCTGCACACACAAGCAAAGCAAAACAAGGACTTAATTCACTGCTTACCACAGACAGGAGGTGTTCAGCATCTCCAGGAGAGCAGGGCCCATCACGCGTAACGGTTCCTTGGGAAGACAAACACCATCACTCCAGATGTTCCCCCTTCCTCCTTCTTCCTCCCACCTTATATCCTGAGCATGATGTCCTATGGTATGGAATATCCCTTTGGTCAGTTTGGGTCACCTGTCCCAGCTGTGTCTCCTCCCAATCTCCCATGCATCCCCAACTCCCTTGCCAGTGTGGCAGTATGGAAAGCAGCAAAGGCCTTGGCTCTGTGTGAGCTCTGCTCAGCAACAACAAAAACATCTCTGCATTATCAACTCTGTGTTCTGCACAAAACCCAAACATAGCCTCATACTAACCTCTGTGAAGAAAGTTAACTCTACTCCAGCTCAAACCAGCACACCCTGGAGAACCGCGGGCACCGCCTCGGCCTCCTTGCTAGAGGCATCCGCAACGTGGCTAAAGTGCAGTCTGAGCAGTGTTTAAAATCAGTGTTCCAACTCCCACGGCCACCGCAGCTAATGTGGGAGGAACGGGAAGGGAAATGCCCCTGAATGACTGAGACCTCCGGGGGTGGAAATGCCCAGCGATATCATAGACCTGACCAAGCATCACTCATCAGCTGCTGACTCAAAAAACCTTCCCCAGGCATAAGAAGGGCTGTTGTATTTCATACCACAGGTTTGTCTGTATTGCGAACAACAGTATCATGTATTGAAACCATCAAGTTTCCCTGACTCAGCTCCTAATGTTGGGAGCAAGTAGTCTATGGACTGAATCATCCCATGACTCTGGAAGAACAGGAATGACAGCGTATACTTAAGGTGGTAAAGTCACAGAATTAGTCTGTCACCCTTCAAAGCCAGGTTGGATGAAGCCTGGAGCATCCTGGTCTAGTGGGGGATGTCCCTGTTCATGGTAGGGGGGGTTGGGACTAGATGATCTATAAAGTCCATTCCAACCCCTAAAATTCTATAATTCTATGAAAATAACCAGTCCCATCAAGCTTATTTGCAGATAAATACTGGAATTTAATAAAATATTTCTGTCCAATATCATAAATCAATATAAATATCTAGGGGTCATTCTGTTGCCTTTGCCACATGGATAGCCAGCTGAATTCTAGTTTTATAGTACTGAACCTTTCCTTTGGGTTAAAACATTGCTATCTTATTCACTGCCCTTTCTTAAAGGATAAAAACAGTGGAGTATTTGGGAAAAAAAGTAGAAATGAAATGTTATTGCATTTTAAATGGCAAAAGTTCTTGCAATTGCAAAGTGGACCCTTTCGTCTAGGTTCAAGATCTAATAGGGGCAAGGGTATGTGAGAAGAGAATCTTTACTTGGCAGGAGACTTCAGCTCAAAGAAGATAGACAAAACAGTGCTAAAAGGAATGGAAAGGACTGACAGCTTATCAGACTTTTGAATGTTTTCTGTAAAGTTGCCTTTTTGGAGGACATTGGTATTTTCTTGGTTAAGGATCAAACAATCCCCCAATTTCCCTCCACTGGCAGTAAGGCACAGTGCTGCAGCCCTAATTTACTGGAGTGAGATTTAATTACAAGTGGAGTCTACAAAATTTAAGCTTTATCCTTCATAATCCAAATAAAGGATCAGGCTGAAGATTTCATGAGATGATGACTATATCATTGAATTCATTAGAAAAGTTGGGAAATTGTGATTTCTTATTCAAACTTGCATGAAAATGCACCTCCCCCTGGGGACTAAATTAAACCTGTTTACCATCAACTCTATTTTTAAAGAAAAAAAATGTTTCAAAGTAAAAGGGAAATTCTGATATCAATAGCAAAGCCTAAAACCACAAAGCTACCTCCCACCCATGCTGAAAAATATGTTTGCAATATGGCTTGCAGAGCTGCACAGCAGGGAGAGGGTGAAGAGAACTTAAGTCAGAATTGACCGACACATGGCTGAGATTAGAAATAAAAATGAAATTTCCCAGCCAAGAGAAACCACAATAACATACAGATTATAAAATGAAGGAGGAACTTTCCACGCTTAACAGCTGCAATCTCAGCCTTCTTTAGAGCTCTGGACCAGAAGAGAAAATAATCATAACCATTCTGAAAGTCATTCCTGACCTGGAAGGAAAACAAGGAGATATATGGGCTAGACAATGTATCAGTATTCATGTGTCTTTGTCCTTATATAATACAGATAATTCTCCACGCTGACTTGCAAGATACTGTGGCCTATCTCTGAAACTAATACTATGTCATTGCCTTGGTTTTCTTCTCTAACTAGCCCATGGGAAGATTTAGCAGGATAAATATAGAAGAAATATGGGTAAGCAATTACAGTACTGTTTATATGATATCAGAAGAAGAATGTGTTTCAAGAATTTTCTTTGTATTTTTTGCTGCACAATACAAATACTGTTTCTGGGCTTACGTGTAAACTGGAGGGGTGCTGTTATTCAAGAGGAGACATTCTCCAAATAAAGGTTTTGCATGGGTACACTCCTCTGTGATGTTGATGTGGTTATCATGGGGCAAAAGGCAGCATGTGCTCTGTTGTTTGCATTGCCTTCAAGAGAGATAAATGTATTAGTAAAGTGTTAAAAGGCTGCAGTATTCTCCAGGGGACTGCTACTTCCAAACCTGGCATCATGACTGGCCTGTTTCAGCATCAAGTACAGAAATTGTGTTTGTTTTAAAGAATTATTTTCCACATCTGCACTTTCTCAGATGAGCACAGACTGTAGGTCACTTGTTTCCATATTGTATTCTGTTTGTTTGCTACCTGTAGGGTATGTTCTACCTCTGTGCAGGAGTCAATTCCTCCTTTACTGCCCAGCAACCAGCCATCTGCACTGGGCAAACTACGGTGTCGGAGCATTTTCCACTCCATGTAAGTGTTTTCCCCTCCCTTTGCATAAGCTGATATGGTACTGGGATTGTTTACTTTGGCTATGTTGCAGTAAAGAATGGCTGTATCTGTATCTGTGCTGATAGGACTTCAAGAGAGCTAAGTTATCAAGTTAGTATAAAAAAATAACTTTTTTTTCCAGGCCAAAGTGTAGGCTACTCATGGCTACAATGTGCAGCTCTGTTTCTTGTCCCTGGCTCACAAGCAGGTTAGACCTTAGTATCATGTTCATGTTTTCTGCTGTGTATAAGCAATGGATTAATCCTGGTACTCCTGAACTGTCATCAAAAAACCTGTGGAACAAAAGACCCACAGATCTAGGGAGGCTGAAGATGGAAAAATCATTGTGGCAGTTTGCTTTCCTTTTCTTTTCACCATCCATCCAACCTAATCTCACTATACTCTCTCTTTCCCCACCTGCTTGAAGTATAAAAATCTCTAGTCTAGCATAATCCCATCTTCCACACAATTTGAGTCTAGAAACCAATTTTCCTACTTTTTTTTATTTCTGTTGATAGGAGAAGTCAGGCATTTTGTTCTTTTCAATTCCTGATGGGTAGTTTTCTTTATTTCTACTCTTCACCTTAGTTTTGGCCCCTGCAGCAATTCAAACATATTGTTAATTACTTTTTCCAGAAGCAACCATGTACATAACAGAACAGGCCTGTTTGCTATCAGCTACAAAAGGCTGAAGTCCCCAGGGTCCAAACTGTCCTGTTACTCTGAGACCTGATGCTTCAAAGCGAGGGGCTGGCCATATGTTGGGGAACCCACACACAGACCCATAGGAAAGGTGAAGCTGTAAGAGCAGAGATTTTTCTGCACTTTCTTCCACCCACCTACCCACTCTGCAAGGAGGTGGGCAACTGTATCAAGGCTGATGCTGGCCCACCACCAGCAGGGAGCCATGAGATCCCTGCTGGGTAACAAAGAGTTATCCAGCAGTAAAAGCCAAGAGCTTTTGCTCTTGGGTGTTACCTGGCCAGCATGCTCATGGTATGCCTCAGGTGGGCAGACATACCTCTTGCTGCCTCTAGACAGGGTCAGAGGCTGGCCAGCATAGTCTGTGCTTCATCCAGACAAATCTGTAGGTGCTCAGGCCTACAGCAAGTCGATGGGAAAGCATAGGGGCAGCTAAGGATGAGCAGAGGATGCTCAGCTCTTACCCAGAAGGTTTCTTGCTGTCAAGCAAAGAACCACCCAAAGGCAGGGCTACCCTTCACCCCCTCTCCAGCACTAGTTGGAGAGTCACCAGCTTGCTCATGCTTGGCCACACTAGCCCACACACATGTGACCCTTGGTTAATCACATAAGACCCTCAGCTCTTATCTTACTCTACACGCACCTCATTTTCTTTATCTCTCCCACTGACCTCTCACAGCCCCTTTGTTTGCCCTATCTCGGTAACAATGGTATGTTACCAGGTTCAATTAAAGCTGTATTATCTCTCTCTGTGTTCTGCTCTGAATCGTCCCTTTCCTGGGGGAAAGAAAAACAGCCCCCTGGGAACCTCTCTGCACCTTTTATGCAGTGAGGTGCTTACACCAGCCTGCGTAAGTGTGATACCTCAGGGGATGATGCAGAAAGGAAGGAAGCCTTTTACCCCTAGAAGAAAATCACTTGTAATAATAACTGAGATCATGGCAAATGTTTGCAAAACAGAACAAAACAAAACAAAACAAAACAAAAAAAAAAAACCAAAAAAAAAAAAGAAAAGAAGGAAAACATCCTTAAAATCTCTTCTAGGTGCTATACTGCTCCTCTGTGGCAGTGTACTTACAGGCTAGTTGCAGCTTGCTTTGCCATTGATTTAATAGTCAGTCCTTGGGAAGAGCTGGGTGGACAGATGTTTTCCTAATTGAGGAGCTTCAGCTCCTCCTCTTAACCCTTCCCTACTCCATTTAGTCTGCAGAGTAGCTAGACTTTTTTTTTCCATGTACTGCCCCAGGTACAGCCTTTAACCTCAGTTTCACCATAGTAGCAACTATGGCCAGTAACCTGAAACCCACTGAGCAAAGAGCATGGTGACCTAGCCAGCTCACGTCATTTGAAGTGGCAGGGTTATGACATTTTGTGGGCAGGAAAGCTTGTCATTTGTCCCAGTTTCTCATTATTATTGTAGCATAATGTTTGGATTATAAAGGAAGTCTTCTGTTCTCCCAGTGGTGGGTCACACTATAAATACCCCAGATGGCACAGGACAAGGAGGGCTGTAAAACTCAGGATGTGGGTCACAGGATGGCTGTCTGCTTGCTGTCTGGGAGAACACGATAATAAACTCTTGTAAAGAGCTCTGATAACACCACATGAAAGGAGTACAAACACTATGGAGGTCTTCGGCTGCTGTAAAATGTCACTGCTATCTTCAGTTCACGATATGCTGCTTTTCATTTTTCCTTCCCTCCTCAGCCTCCTCTTGAGTGCCTGAGGCTGAAAAGTATCCCAAATTTTTTTTATCCTTCTGCATTAGTTCTCAGCTCCTTCTCCCTCTCAGAGCAGATGCACCTCTATGTTCCTGCAACACCCTCCTTGGCCTACACAGCTCTCATACAATTCTATCACTTCAGCCAAAGGTTCCCTGAAGGATATCAGCACTGTGCCAAAAATACAGGGCCCTTTCCCCTGCCCCCAAGGGTCACAGTCACTGCAGGGAGGTAAGTCAGGACAATCAAACAGAGGCCACCAAGCTCCTGTGATAGATATCAAAGAGAAACATTCCTTATGCAAAAATCATCCTTTATTCCCCTGGGAAAGTGAAAAGCAGAATTCATGAATGTTGTCAACTCTTGCAATAAGTGGATGTTCATGGAGAATATTGTGCCTTTTATTGTCTTTTTATTATCAAAATATTATTTGTTATGGTGTTGGTGTTTTAATAATCCTGGGATAACTTTTTTTTATAAGATTTATAAAAAGTGTGTGGGAGGAGTGGGAATAATGAAACAATTGTGGATTAATTTCAAACCTTCTGAAATGGTCTTTGAAAACCTCCTTTTCCCTCCACCTCAAGTAATCTTTTGCATGGTTTTGCTCTGAGTACCCCCAAATTCCCACCACCTTGAACCTTTGAGACTACCAAAGTCTGGTGTGCACACAGATCTACAGAGTGCCTGTAATATCTATTCCAGCTGAAGTTATAATTCAGTGGTTGGCAAATGCTGGGGACTTCTATTCCACTTATTCAGTGGTTGGCAAATGCTGGGGACTGCATTTATATCTATACAGTTTTGTTGATGTCTTAGAAATTACACTGCTTTAGCTATGTGAGTGAAGCTATATAGTTTTGTAATACAGGTCGACATTTCACTCAGACAAGGTTAAAAGGTGGAACTCATAGCTCCTAAGGCAAAGAAGATTCATTTCTTTTTTATTCTCCTTCCCCTGAGATAGGAACTGCCCTCTGCTTCTGAATCAGCAGGATGTGCCCTGTGACACTGACTTTAGCTGGCTGAAGAGCTGTTAATGGGTCCAAAAAACCAAACCCTATTCCAGCCTCCCTCGGTGCGGTCGAGGCAGGGAGCCGAGCAAGCAGCATGGGAGAGGGAAGCAGAGACCCCTGAAACACACAGCTGTTATCTGTGATAAGCTGCATCCTGTGCCATGCTCCACCTCGCTGCAGCAGGGAAGGCGTTTGAACTCCCAGCCCCTTTCTCAGTTCAGTCCCTATCTGACAAACACACAGCGGGCAGCTGGAATAAAAAAGCAAAGTTCAACCCATCCCCAATGACTCAGTTTCTAAGATTTCTGACCAATTTCCTAAAACTCAGCGCTGAGGATTTTTTTATTTTTTTTTTAGGCAGTGTTGGCACATTTGAACCACATAAATAACTGAAGAAGTTCATCATAGCTGTGGGGCGGTGTGAAGCAAAGAGATCGAGCTGAGAAGGGAAACAAAAAAATCTCAATGATGTGCAGGCAAGGGAGTAAAAAAACCAAGCTGCTTTCAGGAGAGCAGCTTGTTTGAGATGATTGCAGCTGATCTCTGTCAGCCACAAACCTCACCGGAGTGTGGCTGTTGCCTTTGCAGCCCTTTGCAGGCTGTGCCTAAACACTGCTCGCTCTGCCAGCCGGGTTTGACTCTGCTCTTCATGGAAACCCCTGGGAAGGCAGTGGCAGAGCTTCTTCCCTGTGTCCTCCTCAAGGACTCTGCATCCTGCTGCTCTAAACCAAAAAGTGTGAGGACACTCCAGGCTTTCCCACGCGCAGCAGGTGCCGTTGGTGCCAGCGCTGTGTCCCGGCGGGCACAGCTCGCTCCTCTGAGGCTGCCCTCGGGCTTGCCGTCGTGGCTGGTTGTTTATTTCTTTTCCGCAGAACAATATCTGCCGGTGAAAAATTATTTCACTTTTGTTTGGCTTTATTGCCGTTCTTATGTAAGGGAAAAGGGGACGAGGTCACAGTTTGTCAGACTTTAAAGCTGTAAAGCCCACCCAGTGGCACAGCCTCCCGGGGGTCCCCAGCGTCCCTCGGGGCTGTGAGGCTTTAGCAGAGAGAAGGATTCCTCGCAGCTCGGCACACTCGCCCGGGATCGCTGAGGATAGCTGGGGACCGTGGGGGATCGTTGGGGACCGTGGGGATCCCTGGGGGTCCCTGGGGGCTCCCCGGGGA
>NW_008674257.1:0-4513 GCF_000695815.1 Acanthisitta chloris
GTAGAGATCCTTGGGTATCCTTCAGGGGAGAGGAGCAGAGATCCTTGGGCATCCCACAGGGGAGAGGAGCAGAGATCCTTAGGCATCCCCCAGGGGAGAGGAGCAGAGATTCTTGGGTATCCCTTCGAGGGACAGGGAACCTCGAGCATCCCCTGGTTAGAGGGACAGGGAACCTCGAGCATCCTCTGGTTAGAGGGACAGGGGGGGCAGAGATCCTTGGGCATCCCCCAAGGGAGAGGGGCAGAGATTCTTGGGCATCCCACAGGGGGAGAGGGGCAGAGCCCCCTGGGCATCTCTTAGAGGGACAGAGACCCTCAAGCATCCCCTGGTTAGAGGGACAGAGACCCCCAGGGATCCCCCAGATTCCAACTGACTTCCCCTTCCATTCCTGCACCAAAACAGCCCTGAGGGAGCTGCTGCTGCTCAGGTGCTTTGTGGTCACTGCTGTCCCCTGCTCCAAACAGGGCTCCAAGCTCACTCTTTGCCCCTCATGCAGTTCCTGGTGGGGTTGGTGTTTCTCCAGGTTGGGCACTCTGGTCTCAGGGAGGTTTTGCCATGAGGTGCCTCTGATTTAAGGAATTTTCCCCTCCCTGGCTTGCCAGACACTTGTAATTCCTTTTGCACCTAAACTGACGTATGGTAGTTTGGCACAGGTTTAGCTTTGAAGCTAAAAGTAGGGATTAGAGTCCCAGCAGGATCTGCTCCTCTGGGATGGGTTGTTACTGGTCTGTTAATTATGTTTGACTGGAGATGATTGCTGATAGGGATGAAGTAACACTTAATTCCCAGTAAATGGGGAAAACTGCTTGTTGGAGTAGGGATTAAAGCACAAAAGCTCCTCTGCATCTCCAAGTAGGTATTCAGGGAAAAGGCTTTTCCTACCTGGGTGAGTACTCTGTGTCTGTCCCTGTGCCTGCAGCAGTTCTCAGAGTAGTTTGCCCTGGTTCCAGCTGTCCCCAGAGCTGCAGGGTCAGGGTTGTACCTAGAGAAGGTCAGAAAACAGCAATGTTAGGCTTAATGCAGGATCCTGGTAGGAGCAGGTCCATCTTTTTGGCAGCTGATGGATTTTTATTTTTTTTTTTAGGAGAAACTGCAGCAAGGGATCCTGGTAGGAGCAGGTCCATCCTTTTGGCAGCTGATGGATTTTTTTTTTTTTTTTAGGAGAAACTGCAGCAATTCAGTTGCTGTGAGCAGGGACCAGCAGCCAGGGCCTCCCAGCTCAGCCTTTCCATATGCTGCAGGGTGTCCAGTTGCCTGGAATGTGTTTGGCAGTGACTGGATATTCCCAGTACCAATTTAGACCAGAAATGTGGGTGAGGATCTGCTCTGACACGGTTTGAAGGGGCAAATGTCCCTTTTGCTCCAGATAGACACTCCAGCACAGCTTTAACAGCCTGAAGATACCACTGTGCTGGTGATGAGGGTGTGAGATTGCCTTGTGGGCGGTGTGTGCTGTGCTGGATGGGCCAAAAGTGTTGCCAGGGAATTTGGGGAGGGGATGAGGATCACTGGGAACAGCCCTTGGTGCCTCCTGCCCCAGCTAGAATCACTGGATAGACTCCCTCAGTGGTGGAAGCTGCACTGAAACAAGTTCTACTTTGTGTAAATCCTCTGTAGTGAAGCTCTCACACCCTCACAGGTCAGTGGCTCTCCAAAAATGGGAGCTGGGAGTATCTTAGCTTGAAACACATGCCAGGGGAGCAATACACACAGACCCCTGGCCTAGCAGAGAAGAGAGGAGTGCCAACACCTCCTCAGGCTGCACAACCAGGTCTGGTTTGGTCTGAGCTTTGGGCAGCAAAGGAGCCTGAAATGTGATGTGATATAAAGGTGATGTGGCCTGGAGAGAGCTCAGGGTAAAGAGCTTTGTCTCCTCTGGCTCATGGTTGGTGGGTGTTTTTTCATGTTGCACGAGGGTTTGAAGGTCCTGATGGTGCTGAGACTTTGTGCATGGCAGGGATGAAGCAGTTGTGATCTCGGGGAGGAAGTTGGCACGGCAGATCCGGCAGGAAGCTCGTCACGAGGTGGAGCAGTGGGTAGCAGCAGGAAACAAGAGGCCTCACCTCAGTGTCATCCTCGTGGGAGAAAACCCAGCCAGTCACTCCTATGTCCTCAACAAGACCAAAGCTGCTGCTGACGTGGGTATGTTTGCTGCTCCCTCCCAGCCAGGTGGGGCAAGGGGCTGTTTAGTTGGGAAGCTTTGTGGGATGCATCCCCCTGTTCCCCTCAGCTGTGTCCCAGAGTTTCCTGTTGTACTTTGTTGTACTGGGGTGGAGATGGTAAACGTGGTTCACTGTGTGTTTTGTGCCATTGGAATCCTTCAGGGCAACATCAAGCTCTGTGGTTGGGAATTTCAGCCTTCTTGGAGCCATAAAAAGCTTTTTTTTTTTTTCTTCCTCCTTCCCTCACCTGCCTGAGCATAGTCATCATTCAGCCTTGCTGCCCTCTGACTCCTTCCAATCTTGAAATCCAAGGTCCTGCTCAGGGTTAGGGGCAATAAAAGGTGTCATTTTACCTTGGGTTCTGCACTGCTGAAGCTTTTGGAGCTGAGAGTTTTAGGCTAACATCCTTCCTCCTGTGCCCAGAGAGATTGCAGCATGTGTGATCATTAACACCCTTGGGTTGGAGTTCTCCAAGCCCTCCCTGCACTGGGAGAGTCTCAAATCCTCTTTCCCAAGTCATTAGCCTGATATTAATTGCCCTGAACCATAACTCCCAAGGCTTGTGAAGGTCTCTCCAGCCTGGAAGGTGCTTCTTGTTGCCCAAACCATACAATCCCTGTCAGATTTGGTAAAGCAACCAAACAGGGCATCTTAAATCTTCAAGGATTAGGAAAATTGCTCTCTTGTGCACACCCATGGCTCACTAGTGCCATGTTTTTGATGCCTGCCAGGAATCAGCAGTGAGACCATCCTCAGACCAGCTTCCATCACCGAGGAGGAGCTGCTGGATTTGATCAGCAACCTCAATAATGATGCCAACGTGGATGGCCTCTTGGTACAGCTTCCCCTGCCTGGTGAGGAGCTACATTTCCACCAGTTTCTCATTTCGACACGAAGCTTTTCAGGGTTTGTGTGTGCAGGAAGGAGCAGCAGAGGAGGATCCTGTGCCAGGAGAGGTAGAATCCAGCTGAAAGAAGTCCCTGCAGCTCCTCACCCCACAGCTGCCTGCAAGAGTTGACTGGTGGAGGGTCACAGGATCTATTCCTGTGTGAGGAGTATCAGCTTCCAGAGCCACAAGCTTGAACTCAGTTGTGGCATTGAGGCTGCCTAAAAATACCTTCAGCATTAGCAATGCTGCCATTCCAAAGGGCTTCCAGGCCCTTTCTGCTGGGAGCTGTCAGCTTTGAACTGGAGGTCCTGAGGTGCTTTGAGCCTC
The DNA here is from genome assembly GCF_000695815.1 of Acanthisitta chloris. Taxonomy (NCBI): domain Eukaryota; kingdom Metazoa; phylum Chordata; class Aves; order Passeriformes; family Acanthisittidae; genus Acanthisitta; species Acanthisitta chloris. The sequence continues at coordinate 3,379 of NW_008674257.1, forward strand.
AAACCTCCAAGCCTGTTCAAGGCCAAGCTAGATAAGGCTTTGTGCAACCTGATCCAGTGATCATGGCAGGGAGGCTTGGGACTAGATGATCTGTAAAGTCCATTCCAACCCTTAAATTCTCTGATTTTATGAGATCCTGGTGCAGCAGGGCAGGGCTCAGGGTCCTAACTCCTGCTCAGAGCCTGACTGACTCCAGAGATCCTCATCCCTAAGCTCAAAGCTTTCCTGTTTCTCCTGCAGAACACATCGATGAGCGCAAGGTTTGCAACGCAGTGAGCCCAGAGAAGGATGTTGATGGTTTCCACGTGATCAACGTGGGACGTATGTGCCTGGACCAATACTCCATGCTGCCTGCCACGCCCTGGGGCGTGTGGGAGATCATCAAGAGGACTGGTAAGCTGCTGCTGCTCCACTGTTTGTCTGGCTTAGCTCCTGTGTGTCCATTCTAAGAGCCCCATTTGCCCTCTGCAGGCATCCCAACGCTGGGGAAGAACGTGGTGGTGGCTGGCAGGTCGAAGAACGTGGGCATGCCCATTGCCATGCTGCTGCACACCGACGGCAGGCACGAGCGCCCCGGAGGTAGGAGGGCTGTGCTGGCCTGGGAGGAGGAAACCTCTCACACTCTCCTCTTTAGGCTCAGGAGTTCCTCAGGGGTCTGGTCAAGGCTGAGGAGTTAGCTCTGTGCATAGTCTTAGGTTGGAAAAGACTTGCAAGATCATCCAGTCCAACCATTGACCCAACACCACCATCATGTTCACCATTAAGGCATGTCCTCAAGTGCCACATCCATTTTTTATTTTTTTCTTTTTGAACACTTCCAGGGATGGTGAGTCCACCATTTCCCTTGGCAGCCAATGCTCTACAGCCATTTCCATGAAGAAGTTGTTTCCCAATATCCAACCTAAACCTGCCCTGACACAACTTAAGGCCATTTCCTCTTGTCAGCTGGGAGAAGAGACTGACACCCCCTCACTACACCCTCCTGTCAGGCAGTTGTGGAGAGCAATAAGTTCTCCACTGAGCTTCCTTGTAGCATTTTGGAGCCTCCTTCAGTGAGTCCTTGTCCTCTTCCATCCCAAATCCCTCTGACTCCGTAGGCTGTTCCTGGGGTCTGTCAGCAGGCTCTGAGGTTCCT
>NW_008674257.1:4547-13351 GCF_000695815.1 Acanthisitta chloris
GGCTGGATTTGGGTGGGATATGTGACTGACTCAGGTTTCCATGGACCCACTCCTTGCAGGTGATGCCACAGTGACAATATCCCATCGCTACACTCCCAAGGAGGAGCTGAAGCAGCACACGATCCGTGCGGATATCGTGGTGGCAGCAGCAGGTGAGACCTGACTAATGGCACAGGGGAGGGGTGCAAAGGGTGCCATGCTGCAGTGTTCAAGGTGTTTGTGCTGGGAATCCTTGGGGTGGCATATCCTGGAGCTTCTCTGCAGCCTGGGAGGGTCTGCTGGCTGTTTGAGCCAATTTATCCTGGGACTGAGCCCAGGAGCCACATATTCCATCTTGGCAGCAGAGCTGTTGGTAGCTTTGCCTTTGAAATGTAAAATAACACCTGGCAGGAGTGTTTGGCCTGCCAGGGAGCTCCTGAACAGCTCCTGAACAAAACAGGCTCTGCTGTACATCACAGTTCTGTCCTCTTGTGGGGAGGAGGGAAAAAATGCCAAGGTAGCATCTACTTACCTAGAGCCAGTCCAAGTGCTGAGGGGCAGCTGCAGTGGCATCTTCAGAGCACAAGGAGCCACTTGGAGCTGTGCTCAGCTCCAGGCTGTGCCCTTGGCACAGAGGCTGAGCTGATCTGGGGAGGCTGTTGGGCAGCAGAAGGTGAGTGTGAGCCTGGGGAGGGAGGAGAGAAAGTGTGGGTTGGAAATTGGGTGTGGAGTGCTGGAAGGATGAGAAGATATTGATGATTGTGTTTCATCTCCTGCCATGGGCAGGGATACCTTCCACCAGCCCAGGTTGCTCCAAACCCCATCCAACTTGGCCTGGAACACTCCCAGGGATGGAGCAGCCACAGCTGCTCTGGGCACCCTGTGCCAGTGTCTCAGCACCTCACAGGGAGGAATTCCTTCTGTTTAGCTCACCTAAATTTCCCCTTTCTCAGTTGGAAATAAGCTGATTGAGTAGAGTAGCAGTAGCTGGAATATGGATTTGCATTTCATAGGGTCAGTTAGGCTGGAAAAGCCCCTTAAGATGATTGAATCCAACAGTTCAGCGAGGCAGGAAGGCCCAGGTGGGTCACTATGGGGTGAGGGGGAACAGGAAGGCTGTTTAACACCACTCAGTGTGTGGTTCTGGGTTTTTTTTAGGCATCCCCAACCTGATCACAGCTGATATGATCAAAGAAGGAGCTGCAGTGATTGATGTGGGGATAACCAGAGTGCAGGATCCTGTCACAGCCAAGTCAAGGCTGGTTGGGGATGTGGATTTTGAAGGTATGGAAAGAGCTTCTGTGTCTTGGGTGCTGAGAAGGGGGAACAAAATCCTGCTGTGTGTGACTGAGCTGATGTTCTCTTGCTTGGGACCCTCCAGTGTTGTGCATTAGTCAAGGATGTATCCTGTGACATTCCATGGGAAACCTGTGTGCTGCAGAGGAGGCTCAGCCTGAGCCCAAGCAGTTTGGGTTTATTCCTTTATTCCAACACTCCTGCTGCTAAATAAAACCAGCAGAACTTACCTTCTGCCTTATATTCCCTGACCAGAGGAGCTGTTGGGATGAGCCTGGGGAAAGTCATTTGCACCTCCTCCTGGAAGGAATAGAAAGGGTGAACGTTCAGACTGTTGGTACCATATTGTGGCATGTTGAAACCCACATCTAATCCTGGACTTGACATTTCTTTTGGTGCTAGAAATCAGCTTTTAGACCTTTTGCCCAGCTTGAACTTTGCATGCTCAGCTTGTTCCACATCAGCGATGGGTGAGCGGTGGTGTGGCCAACAGAGGGGAAAGGTCCCACCTGGAGAAACTCCTGGTGCTCCTGGAGGTATGTTAGGCTGGGAAGTGTTGCTGCTCTTGCCTTGTCTGCTGATTTCTGCCTTCCCTCCATGCAGGGGTGAAGAAGAAGGCAAGTTACATCACCCCAGTCCCCGGGGGCGTCGGGCCGGTCACGGTGGCCATGCTCATGAAAAACACCATTATCGCCGCCAAGAAGCTGCTGAAACCCAAAGAGCTGGAAGCATTAACTGCTTAATGTGGGACCTTTAGCACTGAAAAACCAACATTCCAAACTGACTCCCAAACAGGCCGATAGAAAACTGCAATATTGTTATTTATTGTCTTGAAAGTTCCTACTCCGGAGGCCACAGGTATTTCTTGGAAGCTTGAGGCACGTTAGGTGTGCTGAGGTGTAAGTGGTGACACTCCTGGGCTCCTCCTGCTTGAAAAGTGCTTTGGTTGAGCCAGCTCTTCTGGGAGAGGGACTCAGCATCCTGGGAATGCAGCTTCCCACGGGAGCAATCCCTCAGAGCAAAGCCTTGGTGGGTCTGTTCTCCCAAACGTTCACTCCGCGACGTTTGGCCTGTGCTGACGTCTTCTGCTCTGTGCTGGATGTTTAGTTTAAGCTCTTCTGTAGGAGAAGTTACTTGAAGAGAAGAAACTCAAGCCATATGTCTGCTCTGGGCCTGGGCAGGGCAGAGCTGTTGTGACATGTTCTGGTGTGCAGCTAAGCTGGGGTTTGTTTTTTGGTTTGTTTTTTTTGGCTATTTGGATGGTGACTTTTTTTAAAGCCTTTTTTTCTAACCAAAGACCAATTTGGGGAGGGGGTTTGGTGCCTGCAGAGGGGCACACAGGAGCTTTCCTGGGCTGAGGTGGTGTAAAGTGTGTGAGCAGCTAGTGAATAGTGCAGGCTAACTAAATAAAGTGTGAGAAGACAAAATTTCTACTTGTGCCTTGGAGTTGGTGTTGGGCAAAGATTTTACTTGTTTTGAGGCACCTGAGAGCTGCTCCTGGTGTGAGCTCTGCCTTCCTCCCCCAACTGCTGCATCCATCACCAACACAGCTTAAAAGTAAGCAAATCTCTTCCTTTCCTGCTTGAACAAAACCTGTTCACCTTCCTGCCTCTGGTTCTTAACCCACATGACAGCTCAAATGAGTTGGTTTGCAAGCTCTGAGGTGGTGATGAGGCCTTGGGCAACATCTGAAAACTTACTTACAGTATCATTCCTGGGCACTGAGGTGAATCTTGAGTTCTTCCTTCCTGGAATAACTGATCCCCCATTTCTGAGAGCAGGGGAAGGTTTGTTGTGATGGCATCTTGATGCTCTTGGAAGTCTTTTTCCAACTTTCTGCCTCTGCAGGGCTGTTGTTGTAGGAGTGAGTGGAACTGATGTTAAACCCCCAGTCCTGCCCCTCTCCTTGGAGGGGAGAAAGCTGCTCAAAACACTCACTCAGCAGTGGGAAGGTGAGTTGGGATTCAAGGACTCTGCCCCAGAAAGACACTGAGAGCTGAGACTCATTGAAACGAGGTTTATTGGGTTGTATCACCGATAAATACAAAACGGCTAACGTGGTACCGAGCTGCAGGTGCTGATTTGGAGATGTGCCACTTGGCATATACAAAAAGTAGAAACCACGTGTGAAACCTTGCAAAATGGACAAAGTGAGTCAAAAACAAGCTGAATTCTAGAGTGGCTTCAGCTCTGCTCTACAGAACATCTACCAGAGTCCACAAAACCTGTCCAGGGGTGTCGTAAAGTAGAGCTGATGGACTCTGGAGAAAGCAAATTAAACCTGCTTGATTAAAAATCATAAGCCTAGCTGTACCACACTTCAGCTACCACACAGGACTGGTACAAAATGCTACAAAATAGACAAGATGCCTTCAAGTTGAAATGGTTCTGAGTGTTACTGTCGACGCTTACAAGGTAAGAGTTGTTCCTCTCACCACGTTTCCCCCCCCAGGAAGATGCACCTCTGATCCAGAAAAAAAAAAAGAAAACCTGCTATAAATAGGAAATTGCCTTCAAGTCTTTGTTGGATTTGACTATTTACAGGGATCTGTCCCACGCAAAGGTTCAGACCAGTTGCAATATTTAACTGGTGTCCCAGAAACCCCCAAACTGCTGGTGTAAGTGTCAGGCAGGTTGGTTCTGCTCACAGGAAGGGTTGGGGCTCTGGGAGGTTGGAAGTAGAAGAGGAAAAAAAATGAATTCATCTAGTAAAAGAAACAGATTTGAGGGTTGCTTCAGACCAGTGTTTCTAAACCACAGCTGGGCTTGGTCTGTGGATGGAAAAAAAAATCCTTTAAAGCCTCAGCAGTGCCCTGGAAAAAGGTGGGGAGAGCTGAGCAGAGCCAAGCTGAGCTCAGAGCCTGCCTGGTCCTAACCTGCTCCCTTCCCTTCCTCTCCTGGAGGACCCAGAGGCAGCAGTGGGTGGGAAGAGCCTGTTGTGGAGCCCAAATGCCAATGGACACCAAGCAGGGAGTGGCTGGAAAGCACAGGTAGGTGTCTGGATTTGCTCTCCCCTCCCTGTTGTTGTGAGCCACTTGCTGTGACACCACATGTGAACCACCAGGATTGAGGAGCTACAGTGGGAACAAAGCCCCTCACCCAAGGGCTGGGGCAGCAGAGCCAGAGAGAATGCCTGAATTCCTCCAGCTCCTGCCCAGAGGAAGGGCTGGAGCTGCCACTGGGGCCAGGGCTGCCCCTGGGAGAGGTACCACAGGGGGAGGATGTGGAGATGGGTGACCAAATGGCTTCACTGCAGCCACTGTTCCCATTTCCCTGCAGAAACCATCCCTGTTTCCCTGCAGAAACCATTCTCAATTCCCTGTGGAAATCATGGCCCCATTCCCTGTCTGCCTCTCTCCCTCCACAGCCCAACTGCTGTTGCTCTCAAGTGGCAACAAACTTCATCCTGAGCTGCTTCTCCTCCTTCTCTTCCCTTCCCTTCCCTCTCCTGGGCACAGCTCCTCTAAAACCTGCCATGTCTCCTCTCAGCAGAGCCAAGTCCCTCTGTGGTTGGCAGGTCCCTTGGGCATCACTGCCATACCACAAGAAGGGACTCCATGGCTTGGACCAGCACCAACAGCTGTTGCACCATCCCCTTGAGGAAACAAGACTCCCCAAGAGCCACTTTGGGATTTGGGAGCAGAGCCATGAGCTGCCCCAGCCCCCTCAGCCATACCAACCTCCTCCCCACCCTAAAAAAATCCTCTCAAAAACATCACCCCAGCACAATCCACATCATCATCCTGGCTGCTCCCACATCCCTCACCACCTTCAGCTCTTCCAGCCCAGCAGCAGCTCTGGGATGAGCAGAGGCCAGAAAAGAAAAGGAAGAAAACCAAAAAAAATCACCTTTCCAGCCCCGTTTCGCCGCCAGCGGCGATGCCTTCGCCCAGCGGAAAGGGAGGAAATTCCACAGCTCATGGAACTGGTGCCACTACAACCTACTGGAGCAACGACCCCTGGGGCCACTGGTCTCTTCTGGCATAGAAAAATAAGCCCAAACTCCTTTGTGTGTGTATATATATATATATATGAATCTATCAATGTCTATATATATATATATCAGCGCCGAGGGAGCACCGTGGGGCTATAGGGTGGTCTCACTTCCCATGTCCCGAGGAGCCTTCTCTGTGTCAGTGTCCTCATAGTCTGACTCCATCTCAATCTTCACCTGGGGCACGGCACAGATTGGGCTTCGGGTGTAGTTAAAGGCAGGAGAGGATGGGCAAGAAATCTTCAGGTGAAGTGTAATACTGAGGAGGAGGAGGAGAGAGGGAAGTGAGCAGCCAAGTGTGTCTATCCACCTCCCTAACTCATCCCCCAATCACCAGCAAAGGACTCTGAGTGATGCTACCACCACAAAAACCTCCTTAAAATCTACTGCTTTGCAAGCTGCAGAACTCACAGCTGTAGAATAATCCCAAGGTTTCATGATTTGGATACATCCCAGTCCTGAAAATCCCCATGGGGTCACCCACAGCAGCAGTTTTGTTGCCCTAAATCCTCTTGGGTTTTTAACCCTTTACCCAATCTTGGGGTGCAGCTCTGCACCCCCCCAACAACACACCAGCCAGGGACAACCAACCAACCCCTCCAAAATCCAGAGGGATGTTAGGAAAATAGACTTGAGTAGGTTAGAAATGCCCAAGGATGATGGTAACCAGCTCCAGCAAGTGATGCTCAGCCAGGAGCATCTTGGTGACCCCAAAAACATCTCCCCAGTGGGTGCTGCTGCCCCAAGGGTGAGGGAGTGGGTGAGGAACTGCATTTACCTGCGATCCATGTCTGAACCATTCGGGGAGGAATCAGAACGCAAAGCTCCAGGTGGAGGCCCTCTTTCCTGGGGGGACACGGAGGTGAGACACTTCCCAGCTGAGGAGGAACCCCCACCCCATCAAAAAAACCCCAAAACAACCCTCATCCTCCACTCCAACCTGCCACCAGGTCCTGCATCCATCCTCTGGGTGGTGGGAGGAGGAGAAAAAGCTCCTGGGCAATGCTGATTTTGGGGGGGGGATGAGAGAGAGGAAAGGCCCTGCCAGCAGAGCTGCTTGAGGACAGAGTTAATGAATCATCGAGTTAAAACTTGCTTGGGATCGTGATGCAACCTGGAACAAACTGAGCCAAGTTCACTCTGCATTCTTTTGGACACACCTGTGATGTTTTGGGATGAAGGTTGAGCCAAATGAAACGTTCACAGCCACCACAAGCTGCATCTCCTTCTTCTGGGGGCTCCAAACAGGCCCAAAAATGCATCTTTTAAAACCCCCATCAGAATCAGCTCAGGGTGGGGATGAAACCCAGGGAGACTCCTGGTTTTTTTTTTTCTTTTAAGGCAACCTTGGTGGTCTCCAGGCCTTGAGATGAGAGATGCTCTTGCATCTCTCCCCTCCTGGATTTTAGCCCTGATCCTGGTGAGCTGAAGCAGGAGGCTCCAGGCTGCGTCTCCCAGCAGGGTTAGTGCCAAGCAGACCCCGTGGAGGGAGTTAGGAAGCAGCAGGGAATGTGGGAGAGGCTCCTGAGCTGGTTACTTACGGCTGAGGCAATGGGGCCCCCCATTTCGGGGCTGCGATGGCAGGGGCTCCATGGGGATCTTAATGACTGAGGGAGGTGGGAACTGGGGAAGAAATGGGGAAATTCAGTGAAGGAAGTGCCTGTGTGGGCTCTGAGACCACCTGGAGCACCCAAAGGGCCCCCAAACCTCAGCCCAGGGGAGGGTCTGCAGCAGGTCAATGATGCTTTGCCACCCCATGGTGGGTGCTGTACACTCAGCCGTGGGAGTTTGGCTCTTCTCCCTAATGATTTTTGCCATGATTTTCCAGCTTTCAGGCTAGTCTGAGCATTCCTGGAGCCTCCTGCCAGCCTCTCAGCATCACTTACAGCCCCTGAAGCAGCCTGTTCTCTGAAACACCTCCATGAATCCAAGATCTTCATCCCAAACCTGGAGGTTTCAGTGGGACCTTTCCCTCCCCAGATGAACCGAGTTGTCCATGGCAGCCCCAACCCACCCTGCACCCACCTCCTCATCGCTGCTGCTTTCTCCTTTGTTGCCTTTTTTCTTCTTCTTCTTGTCATCCTCTTTCTTCTTCTCCTTCTCAGGGATGATGTTGTCAATCCAGGCCAGGTCATGTTGGGAGAAGACAAAATCCAGCAGACGCCTCACCAGGATCAGGGCTAAGATCTGATGCAAGAGTTGAGATCTGCATGAACATCTCATCCCGAGACGTGGGGACAACCTTGGGATCAAGCCAAAACATCCTTCAGACTCAAGAACACCCTCTCAGTGAGGATGGGCTTACCATGACAGGGAAGATGATGGCAGCCACGGTGGATTTGAGGATCCAGAGCACAGCCAGGCAGATGATCTGCACCAGGGTGAAGAGGTGGATGCGACGCAGCGGCACGTGCCGCAGGAAGACGTAGTCAGGTTGGTGCTTGGCTGGCATGAGGAAGAGCTTGCAGCGGTCCCAGAACTGTGGTGGGAGGAAGGCTGATATTAACCCCATGCCCCAGGCTGCCTAGAAAAACCCTTTTTCAGTCCCCAAAATGGGGACTTTGGGTTTTTGGCTGGTTTTTTTGCTGTTTCTCGAAGGGTTTTAGATATCTGCTGTCCCAACGCAGCTGGAAATATTGGACACAGGCAAATTGTGGAGTTAAAATCCCCAGTGTAGGACACCTCCATGGCCATTGAGGAGGAGGAGGAGGAGGAGGAGGAGGAGGAGGAGGAGGAGGAGGAGGAGGAGAAGGAGGAGGAGGAGAAGGAGGAGGAGGAGGAGAAGGAGGAGGAGGAGGAGAAGGAGGAGGAGGAGGAGGAAGGGAGCACTTACCTGGATGCCGTTGAGCGATGCAACACCCATGTACAGGAAGACACCATAGAGCACCGGCATGGGAATGTACTGGGGACATGGAAAACACATGGCAATTACCCCAGGGCTCATTTCCAGGGACAGGGACCAATGCTGGGGGACAATCCAGCCCTCAAACATCTGCAGGCAGGGAGGGGAATGTTTTACCTTCAGGATAGGGGCAAGGAAGACAGAAATCCCTGTCAGCACGAAGACAATGATACCTGTCACCCTCTGCTCCCTGCAATGGGGAGAGAGGAAGGATGAGGCTGTGCTGGCTGTGTCTGGATTCCCTCCCCCGAGGAAAAGTATTGGCTGAGCCTTCCTCACCTGACCCCCAGGAACTGGGGCTGCTCCCCTGGGGCACTGGTCTCTGTTTCCATCTTCAGGCTGTCGATGTGGGCGATGGAGATGACAGTGGCTGCCACGTACCAGGGCAGCCCCATGAAGGAGCAGACAGCCATCAGGATGCCCACCCAGAACAGGTCCAGGTGGTAGCCAGCTGCTTTCTGCAACACAGTGGGGTTGGGGGGTCACAAAGCTCCTGTACTCACCCCAGTGCCCCAGCAAGGTGAGGTCCCTCACCAGGTACCCCCTGAGGTATCCCATGGTGTGCCCTGAATCACCTTGAAGCATCTTGCATCCCCCTGGTGAACCCTGCATTGCTCTCATACACCCCACATC
>NW_008674258.1:0-21974 GCF_000695815.1 Acanthisitta chloris
TATGGTTCTATGATTCTATATCACAAAGAAGAAAATCACTTCATATAATTCCCTCCTTGCAGTTTTACTGTATGTAGAATTAAAACATCACAGCATCATTATGTTGTCCATGGGTGCGATGACAAAAGCAGTATCAGTTCAGTGCTGGCCTGCAGAAAGCCCACACTGTTTTCATAGTACTGCAAGAATATAGTAAGAAATTGTCTGGGGAATGCATGAAAATGCCATGGCAATGTCATCAAGTGCCTTTTGCACTCTGATAGGAAAGCTTGCATAGAGATTCTTATTATTCTTATTACAAGATATTCACATTGGAAAACTAGTTCAGCAAAATGATCTCCATGCATGGCTACAGAATGTTCACACCCATGTAGTCACTAAGCACAGGCCTTATTTCTACCCCCTTGTGTGGTGTACAGGTTTGACTGAAGTGTGACATGCTCCAAGTTGGTCTCTATCAGATGTCTGCTGTAAGATCCTTGTTCCAGTATCAGCCTGAAAGTGAATTGGCAATAGACATTTTATCACAGAGCTGGAGGAGGAGGAGGAAACTTTGCCCTTATGGTGATGAATAAAGATACTGTAAATTAAATGGCAGCCCAAGGGAGTCACACCTCCAGAGACAGGCCTGTCACACTACTCTTTTAAGCATGGTTTTGGGACAGGGAATTAAAGAAGTAGGCTTGGACTTCAGGGTGAGCACTGACAACTTAAATGTTCCACTATCGAACTCCAACGAGGTCAAGACACTGCTCCTCTGGGAGATGAGACTCCCAGACACAGCCAGCTCCTGCCTCCCATCAGCCACGTCACATATTTAACACTGTTGGATGGAAGTAACCAAATCCTCTATTTGCCAGGAAGAATGTGGAAGCATTACCTGGTCCCCACCTACAAGTGTCCTCCAGCACCTCTGGTTGCTGCTAGACTGTAACCTTGTCATTCCTTTGGTCTTCAACAAATATACGTGCACGGAAAGATAAATTCACCTGCATAGAAAAGTTCTAATGTTTAAGGACAAAAGAGATGTGGAAGGAATCCAACCAGCTGAATACAGACAAGTCACTGTCCCAGAATCTCTGTGATGGCCATAAAGCACACTTGGTGCCTGTCAGACAGATGGTTTCTGTCTTATCATGCCCTGTGTTTTCTAACTCATTTTCTCCCAACATTCTTAAGTATACCCTAAGCCTTAGTGTTATAAATGTCCTTAGCCAGCTTAAGACCTTCAACAATTTCATTTCTTAATTATGCTCCAGGCAAAAACATTCATTTTTTAGTCTTTCCCTGGATAGAAATTCCATCTGTTATCTTGGCTATTCACTCCATAATTATTTTTTACCAGCTCAATTTTTCTATTTCATTTAATTGGATGACCAAACCTTGACCCTATTCTCCAGACAAAGTTACAAAGCACTTCATACAGAGTTAACACAATTCCTTGGAGATGGCAGTTTTCCCTGCTTCACCCAAACCAGGAGCTTAAAACACATTTGCTGCCGCTCATGCATCAGACTGGGGAGGTAAATGTGACATCTCTGGTTTGATTGCCTTGGCAAAGATAGGATTTGGCTTTTTGAGGTATCCCCATGCCTGCATATATTACTGATGTCAGTTTGAAACACTAAGTGGGAAAACAGGGCATTTCTGGGAATGGCTGTGTATATTTCATGCTGCAGTTTGTTTGCAGCATCTAAGCTTCCATGTCCAAAGCTGGTTGTGTTATTTACCTCAGGAACTGAATTGCCAGGGATGAACTTTCATTCTGTTCCTTTCCACATCCACAGTAAGTGATAATTACACACTTTTCCCTTCCTTACCTCAAATAATACACAGCAATGGAATACTAAGCTCCTCTGCATAGGACAGTAAAAGACTTTACCTCTGAAATAATTCAGAGGTCTCCTTTAAAATCCATCTTGAGATCAGCATGATCCTGGCATTTCATCTTAGCTGAAACATGAAGTTTTCTCATTGAAATTAACTCTTCCTATCGAATGGGTTTGTAATGCAGAAAGGAGACACCGAAGCAAATGTTTCAGCAGACTGAGAGGGTGAAAACATACAGCCTCAGTTACAGGGGGAGGCTGGTGCTTCCTGGGAATATATAATAATTTATTGTCTTGATTTCCCTCCATCCTTCAAGGAAATGGGGGTTTTCTTCACTAAAATGTCCCCATATAAGTATTTTTGTATGACTATCAGTTCTTCTTGTCATCACTTCATTTCCTGAATAATTTCCTAGCTCACTGCTCTGACCCTCTCCTACATTTCCCATTTTTTCTAATTTGAAGAGAAACCACTGCGTTACCAGTGATTTATTAGGATTTTATCTGTGGCTAATTATGACTGATTTCAATAACATGTTTTTGCAGCTCACACAAATTATTGAATAGCATACACATTCCTTAAACCCTTTGCCTTACACTCACACACTACATTAACTCATTAATGATTCCTACAAAAGATGGATAATAATATGATAAATCATTCCAACTGCTGCAGAATTTGCATATGCAGCTGTTAACCTTCTTCTGCCTGATGCCATACGGGCAGAGGTACCAAGCAAACACAGGTCATTGTGCTAATTAAACCAAAGGACAAGGCAATAAACAGCCTAATCAGGCAAAAGGCTCCTGTGCCCACTTGGAGTTGGTGAACATCTCACAACGTTGCCATTTACACTGCCCATGGCTGCAAAGCAGGAAATGATAAGGAGTAATACTATCTGTATGTGCGTTCTACCTGAATGGATATATGTAGAGCACCAAAATGTCTCAAGAAAGCAATTCTCCCTACCTATAACATTTTCTTGAATGGCATGTGATGATGGCACAGTCTGGATTAAACCATCTGCCTAATCTTCAGAGGGTTGAATTTGGTGGACACAGAATCAGAGAATCAGTTAGGTTGGAAGGGAGAACAATGAGGCATCTGGTCCCACCTCCCTGCTCAAGCAGAGTCATCCCAGAGCACATGGCTCAGGATTGTGTCCAGACACTTCTTGATTATCTCCAGTGAGGGAGAATCCACAGCCTCTCTGGGCAATCTGTTCAGTGCTCAGTGACTGCACAGGAAAGAAGTTCTTCCTCATGTTCAGGTGGAACTTCCTGGGCATCAATTTTTGCTGTTACCTCTTGTTTTATTGGTTTGCACCACTGAGCAGAGTCTGATCCATCCTCTTGGCACCTCCTGTTCATGTACTTGAATATATTAATGAGGTCCCTCTCAGTCATCTGTTCTCAAGACTGAACAGCCCCAACTCTCTCAGCCTTTCCGCATCAGTGAGGTGCTCCAGTCCCTTCAGCATCTTCACTGCCCTCCCCTGGACCTGCTCCAGGAGCTCCATGTCCCTCTGGCCCTGAGGAACCCAGAACTGAACACAATACTCCAGGTGTGGCCTCACCAGGGCTGAGCAGAGGGTCAGGATCACCTCCCTGACCTGCTGGCAATGCCCTTCCCAATGCATCCCAGGATTCCATTGGTCTTCTTAGCCACCAGGGCACACTGTGACTCATGGACAGCTTGTTGTCCCCCAGGACCCCCAGGTCCTCCTCTGCAGCAGATCAGTGCCCAACCTGTCCCAGTGCTTAGGGTTCTTCCTCCCCATTCTCTGTGGATAACTTGATTGCATGTGCTAGGCCTGTAGCTACATGACCAATGCTGTTGCAAAGTTTCTCTGACAGAAAAAAAACCCCACCAACCTGGCCTGGAACACTCCCAGGGTTGGAGCAGCCACAGCTTCTCTGGGCAACCAGTGCCTGTGCCTCAGCACCCTCACAGTCAAGAATTTCTTCCCAACATCCAAGCTAACCCTACCTTCTGTGAATGTGAAGCCATTGTCCTTTGTCCTGTCACTCCAGACCCTTGTCCAAAGTCCCTGTCCAGCTCTCTTGGAGCCCCTTTAGGCACTGGAAGGAGCTCTAAGGTCTCCCCGGAACCTTCTTTTCTCCAGGCTGGACACCCCCATCTCTCAGCCTGGCTCCATAGCAGAGGTGCTTCAGCCCTTGTAGCCTTGGCCTCTTCTGGACTTGCTCCAACAGTTCCATGTCCTTCTTGTGCTGAGGATCCCAGAGCTGGATGCAGTGCTCCAGGTGAGTCTCACCAGAGCAGAGTGGGAGAATCACCTTCCTCAACCTGCTGGTCACGCCTTTTCTGATGCAACCCAGGATTTGCAAGTGTCAAGTTCACCTTTTCCAAGTGGATGTGCTTTTTGCTACCTGCTGGTACAGGTTTGAGCCAAGTAGTGTACTCAGCTTGTGTATTCCTGCTCTGAGTACTTACAACATCACATATTGGTTGTCATCTCATCTACCTGAATTACCAAGCACGAGATTTAAGAGAGGAAGATCAGGGACTGCATATTGCAATAGAGATCCTTCAGAACATGATGTTGATGTTTTCCTTCAGTTCATCCAAAATTCTGCTGCTTTGGGGACTTCTTTATATACAGCTAAAAAAAGTCTACTTGTATGAAAGCGAATGAACTTCAAACAAGGAAAAGGAAATAAAATACCATATGGCAAATTCAGATTCATGGGGTTACTAAACCTACTTAATAAATCTTCCTTTACTTACATTTCTGATAAAAGCATTGTATCCTACAGGGATTTTAATTTTATATCTCAAAAGGAGGTTAATATATTAGATTTTACTGTACACAGATTAAATGAGGACTTTTGAAAATTCTCAAACTTATCTGCTCAGCTAAATAAATTCTCTGACTTTGCACTTGGGGTAATTGTAATAGAGTTTTTGATCCCTGGGTAGATGGATGTAATAGTCCTATAAATCCCAGATTTTCAACATCTTCAAAGACTATCAAATGTTTATGAGAGAATATGGTTTTAGAGACATCTGGTGGTTAGATAATCCTAAGGAGAGAAATCAACAGTGAAAGTATTAAACATAAATTCTACTTTTTCAGCAAAAGTATCCTGTAAAGAGAAAAAGAGATTAGCTCGTTCACTGCCTGTGCAGACTAAGGTAGGTAAGTTGCCACAAGAGCCAGTCTTGTTTCTGGCCACTTGGCAGCTTTGCTCACATTAGGAGAAATGAGGAAAAAGATTTTTCAGGTAAATTAATGTGTGTGTCTTTCAGTAGCATTAAAACTTATCCCAGTTTAGTCAGAGAATGACAGGGGTAAGAGATTGGATACTGAATATTTTAAATCCTCCTGCTAGGCAAAAATCATTATCTCTGCTGCATCTTGTTAGTTTGGCTTAGTTCTAACTCCTGGTGTGCTTTCTTTCCTTTGTCTTTAAAAGGTCACTGACTCTCCAGTATATTCTTTACTGATTTTTTAATGATTTTTTGCTTGCCTAAAACTAGAAACAAGAAATAGAAGCTCAGAAACCAAACAGCAGCCTTAAATTCTTATGCCCAAACCACAAGGACAAGTACTCTAAATAAAGGAGCCATATCTATTTTCTAGTCATTAATCATAGAATCTTAGGATATTAGGGGTTGGAATGGACCTTAGAGATCATCCAGTGCCAACCCCCTGTCCTGGGCAGGGACACCTCCCACCAGAACAGGTTGCTCAAGGCTTCATCCAATCGGGCTCTGAACACGGTCAGGGCTGGGGCAGCCACAGCCTCCCTGGGCAACCTGTGCCAGTGTCTCACCACCCTCACAGGGAAAAATTTCTACGTAAGATCTAATCTAACTTTTCTCTTTCAATTTCTCCCCATTACTCCTTGTCCTGTCACTGTAGCTCCTAACACAGAGTCCCTCTGCAGCTTCCCTGGAGCCCCTTCAGCGCCTGGCAAGTTTCTCTGAGGTCTCCACATAACATTCTCTTCTCCAGGCTGAACAGCCCCAACTTCCTCAGCTTGTCTGCACAGGGTAGATGCTTCAGTCCTCTTATCAACTTTGTGACCTCCTCTGGACTTGCTCCAACAGTTCCATGTCCTTCTTGTGTTGAGGACACCAGAACTGTGTGCAGTACTCCAGGTGAGGTCTCATGAGAGCAGGGGGAGAATCACTTCCTTCAACCTGTTGCCACACTCCTTTGGATGCAGCCCAAGAAATATAATATATAATAACATACATTAATGATTATCAGAACAATTTATAAGGATTTGTTATTTAAGTCCTTATTAAATCTTCAAGTATTCAGTACTGCATTTAAACTTCTTCCATATTCCTACAGATCTTCTACTGGGATACAAAGCACAGAATTACTCATTTGGAGACACCAAATCAAATTCTGCTCTCTGTTACGTGGACAAAAATCCAAAAGAACAAATCTCCACTTCAGCCAAATAAAAAAATCACTTCAAATTGAAGGAAGAAGTTAAACTGGCCTCACTTTCTCCCTACCTAAGATCTCAGAGCTGTGATTGTGAGAGTACAAGACATTTCTCCCAAGCCCATACAATAATACAGATTAAAAGTGTTTTAAAGCCAAAGAAATGTTGAAAATTCACAGCTCCTGCTGTATGGGGGGAGAACTGCTCCTTTAGGGTTTGGGTGGGGAGGGATGCCCTGTGCTCCTGTCACTTTGGTGTTCCCAGCCCTCTGGCAATTTTCCTGACTGCCTGAGGAGCATCTGTTTTCTCAGCCCAAGCATTGCCCTCCCTCAGACTGAGCTGCCTCCTGCTCTCGGCAGTGCTGATACTCCTTTTCACACTCCCTTCCTTGCCTTGCTTAGTGCAGAGCACAGCAAATGTCTCTAAGAGCTAAAATTGGCCTCACACAAATGTACTTGTTCTGGGGCAGGTTTTTTGGTGCACAGAGCACAACACCCTCAGACATAACCAACTCCAAAGAGAGACCTCAGAGGAACAAAACAAAGACCATCAGCAATTTGCTGGCAGCATTCCCTTCCCAAATCACAAGTGGTGTCAATGTTTCTTGGGAGCAACACACAAATTCTTCATCAGAAGATGTGTTCATATGCTTCTCTCTGATGGAATCAACACTGCTGACAAACTATTCTCACCTGCTTCAGATTGGCTTGGGAAGACCAACATAAATCTACTTTGTTTTATTTTGAGTCATCTGAGAATGAGCCAAGAGAAATTCTGATTCTGAGGGGGGGGTTCTCATGTGTATTTCTCTATCCTGATCATTCAAGAGCAATTTTCTCTTAAAAGTTTTAACTTTGAATAGAATTTACATGCAATGAGCTGCATTCGTATTTCATTATGCCTGAGATAATACATGTACATAATTCAGGATATTTGAAGTCATGGTTGCTGTAGAAACCATAATGATATTTCTTGTTAAATCATTGAAGTTAACATCATTTATGGAATTACAGAATATTATGCAGGAATAGGAACACAACAGTGTAAAGGCACTTTACAGCTGAGATCTCTCCATGCACACATACCTCAGGAAATGCAAAATCAAGGCAGTTCGAAGGGCTCTGAATGATGTAAGGAGCTCCAGTCCCATCCTCAGACATCATTTGGCCAATTCTGTCTATTGTTTTGTAGCCACAATTTGCTTTCATTGAAATGTCTTTTGGGGCCAGTTGATACATGGACCCACTTCAAGTTTTAGCAGGACTGGATTTATTGCTTTGCTCTACTTAGGGCAGTACCTTACAGCCTCTGAAATGGGATACAAACTGAATGCAGGAAAAACATGCTGTATTGCTTCATAAATATGGAATATAAATGGAACTGTTGGAGCGAGACCAGAGGAGGTCACAAAGCTGATAAGAGGATTGGAGCACCTTCCCTATGAGGACAGGTTGAGAGAGTTGGGGCTGTTCAGCCCAGAGAAGAGAAGGTTGTATGGAGACCTCAGAGCAACCTGCCAGGAGCTGAAGGGGCTCCAGGGAAGCTGCAGAGGGACTCTGTGTTAGGAACTGCAGGGACAGGACAAGGGGCAATGGGGAGAAATTGAAACAAGGACATTGAGATTAGATACTAGACAGAATTTTTCCTATAAGGGTGGTGAGACAGTGGCACAGGTTGCCCAGGGAGGCTGTGGCTGCCCCAACCCTGGCAGTGTTCAAAGCCAGGTTGGTTAAAGCCTTGAGCAACCTGTTCTGGTGGGAGGTGTCCCTGCCCAGGGCAGGGGGCTGGGAGTAGGTGATCTCTAAGGTCCATTCCAACCCCTAAAGTTCTACAAATCTTTATTTGTTTAGGAAGTTTGTAAATACCTTGTCAGTTTACCTGTGTAAGTTCTGAACAAAACCTGGTGAGGCTTTTAGTATCATTAGTATTATTAAGTGCTTTCTTTTCTTGTTGGGCTCAGTTAAATAAACTTTTGAGAATGTTAGTGGACTACTTGGTAAATCTGATTTTAGTCTTGAATTTGCAGTGAAATTTCAAAATTTGATGATTTTTACATAGCTTAAGGTTTTGAAGTGGATATTTTAAAGCCACTATAATGGTACATTAAATCAGCACTTACATATTTGCCAGATACACTCCTAGTTTGACATAACCAGCTCAAGACTGCAGAAATCCAAATGACATCTGACAACAAATTGCTCCTAAATTCTCTGTAGTAGTGTGTTACCTCTAAGTTTGTTTTATAATCGTTATGGATTCATGTCCAAAGGTGTAGTTTGACATTCTGCTAATGCTTTTGATTTAATCAGTGCCATAGTCATTCAGTAAAGAAAGTTAATCAATCAGAAACAATTAGTAGTGACAGTAGATGATGGTATATCAGATTTCTGGGGACAGTGTCTTAAAGACTCAGTGGAACCTTATCTAGTGCAAACACCTAAGACATTGGAGTCCCATGATAACCTTTAATAGCTTTGTGCACTAGTAAAACTTCAAAGATTTTATAGTAAACAGTAGAAGAGGGCTGAAGTCTCTATCTTATCAGCCGGGGATGACCTGCCTTTGGGGAAGTTGGTTGCATCAATTCATGGTGATTTTTCTGTGCTTAATCAGGAGGTGAAGGAGGGGAGGAAGCAGGTTTTTGAGCTAAGAGAAATGCAGCCTCCTTTTCACATGTCCATATTTTAGAGGGCAAAGCTGAGTGCTGTAATCCTCACACAAGAATGGTCTGTACCTCACTTGCAGGAGCTTTGCTAGTCAATGGTTGAGCTGCCTTGGCTGATAAATCATGTCTTTCTGCTCCTGAATTGACAAATTCATCCCACTCAGTATTTGTCTTCTGAAGTCCCACTAGCTCATCAGCCATACCAACTCCAGTCCCAGGAAAGTGCTAAGTGCCTCTACCAAATACTCAGCCCTTCCCCAGAAGGCTGGAGAGGACTTCCATGGGGCTACAGGTCTCAAGAAAATCTCTGCACAAATCTCTAAGGAGCTACAAAGAACTTAGAAAGTTCTTAAAAGACAGCAAAAAGCCAATCCATGTATTGACTCTAACCTGCCTCTCTCAGCACATAAACCAGCTAAAGAATTAACTGATTGTTACCAGGCACAACCACTTTCCTGTATGTGCAGATTGTTGATCATTTTGTCACTAGTCCTGGTCCCTGAAAGATGGACAACAGGCAACTTACACATACTGGGATGGCATAAGGGTTCTCTGTGAGAAACAGGCTTGAAATTCTGCTCCAGAGAGAGGTGAGGGGACCAGATTGTGTTTTGTATCATCAGTGCATCTGGCATTTAGGATTACTAGTTGTATCTTGTGTTGTGTAGTCCCTAAGAGCTCTGGGTGGAAGCCACATGCACATCACTGTCAGAGACAGGGCAAAAAGCTGTTTCATGCCTCTGAGGGCTTGGAGTCTGCAGCAAGAAACAAACAATTCAATGGAGAAAAGGCTGCAAAACTCCCAGTGCTGGTTACTGGTCTTCCCATGAGAATGGGTGGCAGAACACAGAGAGGGTTGGTGTTCAGTGCTGACAGACACCACCCTAAGGATACAGCAGTGATAGAACTATCTGGTTAGCTCAGGTCACAAACCCACTGTGTCTGTGTGTGAAAGCACTTTAGGCAGAGGAAGAAGAGAGGGAACTAGTAGCAGGGCCTGGCTGACTTGCTAGGTGAACTACAAGAGCAGAAAGAAAGGGAGATGGTTCCTCTCACAGCTGTGAGAAGGCTGTGTGATCTGAGCTGGTGAGTCCGATAAAGTGCAAGTCCTCTCACTCCTTATCCTTCAGCAGCTGGAAGGAAGAAGAAAGAGCATTCTGCTTTTCGTCTCCCTTTCCCACTCCTTTCTCCCAAGAAGGACTGTACATTGCTCCCTGATTTGCTGTCCTCCAAAAGGGCTGTGTTTATGACATTTGCTCATCTGCTCAGGGTCTCATGGAGGAAATCCAAACTGCAGCACTGCACTGTCTGTTTTTTCTCTCTTCTGTAACTTCTGTCAGTTGTTTTTCAGTCAATGCAGACCGTAATTATTCCTGGTAGAAATGTCTTTTAACTACAACTGCAAGTCTCCAGAAATTACCAGGAAAACTACTTCTATCATGAAGTATTATAAACCCAATGCTGATGCTGAAATAATTTCTGGCCTTCAGCAGAGGATACTCACATGTCTTGACACTGATGGCCTAGTTTGAACGTTTGAATATAGGAGGGCTAAAATTTTCAAGATTCTCCCAGCAGGTTTTGTATTACACAATATTACAATTAGCTGTAGAATATCACTAGAAAGGGAGGGAAGGATTCAGCTGACAAATGATGATCATTTAAGTAATGATTTAGGTGCTGTGCGCTTGAATGCTGATTCTGCTATGGCTTGGAACATGAGACATGATTAATTTAGATGGTTCTCATGTGACTGAAAGGATCCAGATATCAGCCACAGCTGTTCCTTGTTTGGAAAGTAGCTCCTATTTGGCAAGAGGTGATAGACTATCCATTAGAAAGGCATTTGTTCTACATTGAATCATCCTGGGCTTGTGTAGGCAAAGGCACATCCCCAAACAAGGATTGTGTCTTCCAACAGTGTGTTGGGAGCAGCATATCTTCCACTCCTGGCTGTGCAGGGACACGAAATGTGGCACCAGAAAGGCACTGCCATGCAGTACTCCAACTGAGTCTCACCAGAGCAGAGTAGAGGGGGAGATTCCCCTCCCTCACCTGCTGCCACACTCCTTTGGCTGCAGCCCAGGACTGGGTTGGTCTCTGGGCTGAGCTCACACTGCAGCTCATGGGGAGTTTCTCATGCATCATCAGGCCCAAGTCTTTCTCCTCAGTGCTCCTCTCAATGACTTCCCCACCCAACTCATAGCTCTGCCTGGGATTACCTGCCATGACCCACATGTAGGACCTTGTACTTCCTTTTGTTGAACTTCATGAGGTTTGCATTGGCCCATCTCTCAAGCTTGTCGCTCTGAAGTGTTCTCAAGAAGTGACAAGCTCATCCAAAGGCCACCAGAGAAAGACATTCAGTTACTTTTAATCCAAGTTTACAAATGAACTCCGAGATTGAATTTATACAACATACTGATTTTACATTGGAGACTAACAGACATGGGAGAATGAAGTGTGTTCCTGAAGATCACAGAATCCTAGGATCATAGAATTTTAGGAGTTGGAATTGGTATTATAGATCATCTCGTCCCAACTCCACCAAGATCTGCGTGTGGTGATTCCTGTTGTAGAGATCCATGTGTTTATTAAAGGTTAGGGGGTTTCATACACTGTTCTGTGGCTTCCAGCTAAAGCTTCAAAGTTCAAAGCACAGCACCAAATATGTCCATGCTTATCTCTGACCTGATAAAAACTCACCTAGCTTCCTTTCATAGGACACATGGCAACAGATTTCCAGCACTCCTGCTTCCTGACAGGGCTGAGACAAGGAGTTCTTCTACCATTTAATTATGGCATCTTCCCCTCCATAATATGTGTAAAAAATCAAAGGGAGGAGATGGGAAATTGTACACTTTTTCTTGATTCACCTTAAATTACAGCCCTGGCACCCGAGGGAGGACTCCTGCCAGAACAGGTAGTAATTTCATCTTATCACTATGTGCCAGTTCTAACTAAGGTTTGTGCTTCCAGAAACCTCTCTCCTTGCCCTTTAGATGCCCTCAGCTGGGTGTTCCTGAATAAACCACCACCATGCAGGTAGGAAGCACATTCCCAAGCCTATTAGTCAAACATTCCCTCTCTTTAATCACAGCTCTGCTGTGTCTTACTGTACAGTTGCTTATTGCTTTGGTGAGGGAAAAAAATTGCCCTAAAAGATTCAGCTAATGATAAAATGAATCTTTTAAATATCTGTCTCACTGTTACATATTTATCAGTTTTATTTCTATTTGTGCAGATTTTTTTTTGGACGTTGCTCCCTTGGATTCTTACATTCTCGTGGGTTATAAAGAGAATATATGGGGTGAAATGACAACAAATTAATGTTACAAATGTAACACATAAAGGGGAGACCTACAAAGCTGTATAATTGCTGCTTGTGGCATAGGAATTTAGATGTTCATTACTGGATGAAGTAACTCAAAAAAGTAAAGCATGTCATGTAGGTAATTTCTTTTTATCCTTTGCAAATTTAGTGAGTTTTCCTAATCTGTCAGGGCCATATTTAATAACCCAAAGAAAGAAAAGTATGCTGTTTCCCACAACATCCTTCTAGAACAACTGGCTGCTCATGTCTTGACTGGGTGGAGTCTTCCATGGGTAAAAAACTGGCTGATGGCCCAGTGAGTTGTGGTGAATGGAGCTAAATCCAGTTGGGGTTGTCACTAGAGGTGTTCCTCAGGGTTCAGTGTTGAGGCAGGTCCTGTTGAATTGATGATCTGGATGTGAGGATTGAGTGCACCTCGGTGAATTTGCAGAGGACACTAAGTTAGGTGTGAGTGTGGACCTAAGATGGCCCTGCTTGAGTAGGGAGGTTAGATCATTGTGGTCCCTTCCAACCGAAGTGACTCTGTGATTCTGTGATTTGTTTCAGAAGAAACTGACCTTTAACCTGCCAGAAGACTGCAAAGCTTGATTCTCCTGTCAGTTCTTTGAGGAAGGTGTTCTCATGTTGACCCTGGCTTTGTTTCATAAAGTTTAATTTCATCCTCTTCATTTTAAGACAGATTTTGAAGATGAAGGCATAGATAAGGAAAAGTTGCAGTTGTGATCTCTAGAGAAGAAGTTACCAAAATCCACCTCATGCAGTGAAAGGACAAAGGGTAACGGGTTCAAGCTGAAGGAAGAGAAATTTAGGCTAGATTTCAGGAAGAAGTTTTTGCTGTGAGCATGGTGAGACAGTGGCACAGGTTGCCCAGGGAGGCTGTGGCTGCCCCAACCCTGGCAGTGTTCAAAGCCAGGTTGGCTAAAGCCTTGAGCAACCTGTTCTGGTGAGAGGTGTCCCTGCCCAGGGCAGGGGGTTGGGACTAGATGATGTCTATGGTGCATTCCAATCCCTAAAACTCTATGATTCTGTGATTTTCATTAGCAATGAGACTGAGAAGTTAACACACCTTTTGTTTATCCACTCCTCCCTCAAAAAGCTAATACCAGAGAAATTTAAAACCAAGACAGTATAAAACCAAACAAACAACTCCGTACAACAGCATGATCTTATACCTGAAGACCTACTAAGTTAGGACATACACATTTAAAAAAACACATTCAGTATTAAGCCAAGAATTTTTTCTACCAAAAATGCATATGCTGTACCATTTATAACCCAGAGGAGAAGTGCAAGCAGCTTTCCGATGTTGCAGTACAGCCCCTGTTTTTCACCTGTTCCCCCTCTGTAAGGCAATCCAAGGTCTGGACACAATCAGAGACCAGTAGAGTTGCATTACCTGTCTCAGTGCTCAACACAAAGCTATGGGGCTGGACTAATAGTGCTGTGCCAGAGGGAGTTAACCTGCACAAGTCTCTCTGCTTCCATTTTCTCTTTTCCTTGGAGCACCTCTGTGTTTTGCAGCAAGCTGTGAAAACCCTGTATCCACTCCCTGATTCCCCAAGGAATGGGATTTTGGATAAGGACTTTGGCGCTTCTATAACCAAACCTTGGGCTGGTTCCCCTTTCCTCCAGCCAGTTTGAATCAAGTCAATACTGAACCTTTTACAAATGTTCTCTTCTGTAGAAATATATGTGGCGATAAGCTCATTGCTGAAAACCTTGAGCCTCACCTGTTGACTTTCTACTCCTTCTCTCTTTTCTCATAGGCATAATATCTTCCTGGCAATACAGTGATTTCTGCTCTAACGACCAACCAAAAGCATTAGCTTTCAGACAGAAAATTGTCTGTCCATCCCCTGCTGCACCATTGTCTGCTGCTCCTAGGAAGAATTCCTCCAAGCTCATGGGGCTCCCACCACCTCTTTGTCCACGCTGTTGTCTCTGTCTCTTTACTGACACCACTTATTATGTTGTCAGGAAGGTAGGGAGCTTTTTAATCCATTTACCTTTGGAATTATCTTCTAGATTGAAGGCTTTCAAGCTTCACCTACCATCCTTCCTTATGGCTATTCCTGAGGTCTTTTGGATTTGCTGCCACCTTCACTCAGATCCATTAGTGAGTAACTACATCTTGAGACAGACTCACTGCTCTGTTGATGGTTTATTCTTTGATCTTCTCTAGTCCCTCTCTGAGCATCCCACAGCTCTCCTCACATGGCAAGACTGAGTTTTCAGTTTTATGAGTTGCAAAAGCTCCTAAGTTTCACCTTTCTTTTCATACTCATCATATTTCTCTCATTTTTCATTTTTATTTAGACCATATCTCCCCTGAAATGTCTCTGCTGTAGTTTCATAATTGCTGTCCCTGAGTCATCAGAAAACAGTAAAAATAAAAATCAGCAACTGTGAAGCCCAAGGCTACTTCCAACCACCTCCCTTCTATCACATTGAGGGTTTTTTATTCAGCAGCTATTTGATCAGCACTGCATAGGGGCTGCCTTACAGGAGCTTCCACCAAATCCTGCCAGAGCAGGATCATTATTAACTATGTATCATATAATATATTATGTTTATAATTATCATTATAAGCCCAGATTCCCCACTATCAATGCATTGGCGTTATCCCTGGATGCTTTGAGACCTTGGCTACCATTTGCAACTCAGAAAGCCACCCAAATCCTGGGCTGCATCCAAAGGAATGTGGGCAGCAGGTTAACTTCTGCCCCTCTGCTCTGCTGAGACCCACCTGGAGTACTGCACAGTTCTAGTGTCCTCAATGTAACAAGGACATGGAACTGTCGGAGCAAGTCCAGAGGAAGCCAGGAAGCTGATCAGAGGACTGGAGTATCTCCCCTGTGAAGACAGGTTGAGAGAGTTGGGACTGTTCAGCCCAGAGAAGAGAAGGTTGTATGGAGACCTCAGAGCAACCTGCCAGGAGCTGAAGGGGCTCCAGGGAAGCTGCAGAAGGACTCTTGGTTAGGAGCTGTAGGGACAGGACAAGGAGTAATGGTGAGAAATTGAAAAAGGCCAATTTAGATTAGATCTTAGGCAGACGTTTTTGCTGTGAGGGTGGTGAGACACTGGCACAGGTTGCCCAGGGAGGCTGTGGCTGCCCCAACCCTGGCAGTGTTCAAAGCCAGGTTGGATGAAGCCTTGAGCAACCTGTTCTGGTGGGAGGTGTCCCTGCCCAGGGCAGGGGGTTGGCAGTGGATGATTCCAACCCCTAAAATTCTATGATTCTATGCTTAAAATATAGAAAGGCTTAATGACACTTTGTGCACCTTCCAATGGCTTTGGATTACTAGATATAACAGGAATAAGAGATTGCCATGATTAGTTATAATTAGCTGAATCTCACAGCAAGGGGCATTGGGCCATTTTAGCCATGACAGATCATTACAGGATTCAAGCCAAAACTGAATCATAGGTCAGTTTCCAGATGTATTTTTCACTCCTGATTCATCTTGCACAATAACTGTTGGCTGAGAGAGAAGGAAGAGACCAGGAAAAGTGCATGTGTTCCAAGTATAGCTGCACCTGCTCCTGTCGGGGAGTAGGTTGAGCCCTGTAAGCTGAAAATAAAAGATCTCTAATGCTTCTGTTACAACCAAGTCATGCACAGATGGTGTGATGTGAATGAAACCTGTTGCAGACATCACAGTTGCATTGTTCCAGGGTTGACCCTTCATGGGGCCTTCATGAAAGGGCCAAGGTCTAGGAGCAAAAGCTGCAATGCCCTTGCCCAAAGCAAGTGATTCCTTCCTAAAAACACTGACATTTTGTGTCTGTGGGGGTTCATAATCAGCTGTGTGGGCTGCAGCTGCTCTGTAGACAAGACATCCTTCAGCCTCAGAAACTTTCTTACAGTTCAAGTAAAAATGCCCTGAAAGAGAATGTAAATCAAAATGTGTTACTGGTGAAGTTGGGATGCTCACCCACATGTATCCAACGTATTGTGATCAGGACAGCCCTGAATGTGACCTGATGAACAGGGCAAGGCAAATATAACATGTAAATAGTATACGTTACTGAAAATGTGAGGCTGGTGATTCATTCCTGTGCACAAACTCCAGGGAGCTCTGAACTATGACTTCTAGAAACAACCTGTTTCAACCCTCTTGTATTCTGAACTGCTGAATTACACTGTTATGCTTTAATATTTCTGCAGTGTTACTAAGTAACAGTAATGTGGAACAACATTTGCCTGCATTCAGACAGATCTTGCTCTGAGATAGACAAGCACAAATGTGGGCTAACTCAATTGTTCTTGTGTTTTCCCAGGCATTACACTTAAGTAGCTAACAATTGTCTCCAGGCCACTAAATTAAATTGCTTTACAGAGCAATACTTTAATGTTAGTATACTTTAAATGAATAGAAACATGTCTTTCAGTTCTATTTTACATAAGACCCGTTTCCAATGCATTAATTTAATGACCTTGTTTTATAGATACTGAAGATTCAAGTAGACTTCTAGCAGTGCCAGAAAACCAGTGGCAAGTTCCTCCTGGCAAAGCTCCTAGCAAAACCAAACTCGAAATGCTTACGCATTTATATTTATAAGCTGAGACTTACATGATGAAAATATAATTACTAAAATTCCGCAGACTTGGACAAAATTATGTTCTCTGTATAAGATTATTGGGTTTTGATGCACATTTGTTTCAGCCTGGAACCTGCATATACCCTGCCAAATCTTGCTCATTCCAAAATCAGTATAGCTGAGTTCCTTGGCTCCAAACAGAACAGAATTTGGCCTATGTTCCCTGTTGGCAGAAGAGAGAGGAAAGAAATGCAGCATTATGTACCTCCTTGATATAATGTTCTTACCTGAAAAACCTATTTCTTCAAACACAAAATGCATCAGTTCTCACTGAAAACTGAATGTGTTTAAGTTCCCTGACCAAGAGATACAGCAGGTCCACAAATGCAATCCACAAAAACAATCCACAAATGCAAGACCAAACTATTCGTTAGGGAGATGGTGGAGTCACCACCTCTGGAATTGTTGAAGAGACATCTGGACCTGGTGCTGGAGGACATGGTTTAGAGTTTAGGGGTTAGAGCAGTGACAGGTTAATGATTGGACTAGAGGATCTTAGAGCTCTCCTCCAACCTTGATGATTCTATGACACTCTTCACATCACCAGACACACAACCAGGACCAGGAAACAAAGAAGCTTAGAAACGCTGCTGCTTACTTTTTTCTTCTTTTTTATGCCACTTAATCTGACATCCCTACACACTGATAAGTAGGAAGGATAAACATCCATTTACTTTAAATCCACCATACAGTAGGGAACAAGTTATTTGGCTCATTAATGTGCTTAAAGCAGACCCGAACTTGCAGTGTGTGTGAGAGAGGCAGGACTGCAAGAGCACTTCCCATCCCCAGGAAAGTGGGCATGCTCGGAGCAGGTTATGCTTTTAGCCCTCAGCATAATCTGCTAGAGAGAGACTCCAATGGAGAGGGAAGAGCTTGGAGCTAAAGTGAGATTCTCTACTTGCTTGTGTAAGGTTTTCTTCCCTCTGTTCTCCACAGGTACAGCGCAGAGACTATTGCAGTTAACAGGAGATACCCTACTGGTTTCATGGGTCTTAGAGCATGGACATATTGCAACCTTCTCATAGAATCACAGAATCATCAAGGTTGTAGAAGACCTCAAAGTTCGTCATGTCCAACCATTAACCTGTCACTGCTGTAATCCCTATACCATATCCTCCAGTACCAGATCCAGACAACTCTTAAACACTTCCAGGGATGGTGACTCCACCACCTCCCTGGGCAATATTCCAGGGCCTGAACACCCTCATAGGGAAAACATTTCTCCTCATATCTCCTCTGACTCTGCCCTGGCTCAGCTCAAGGCCATTCCCTCTAGTCCTCTCCCTGCAGCCATGGCAGGACAGACCATCAAATGATGACATCAATGATTCAATCCCTCAGTTATCTCCTTTGATGCATATTCAGGAATCACAATACTAAATTAAGCAAATCTAGAGGTGCCAGAGACAAATCAAGAGACTGCAATATCAGAAGATGGTGGTACATTTCCATCCTCTCACTGGCAGACACTGAACTGTGAGTAGGAGTTGCTACCCCTCCTGGGAGAGGAGAGAACACCTAGCCTTCCACTGCAGCCAATACACATTCAAACACAGCATTTGTCCTGTGATTACTAATCAGATGTTTCCATCTGGCTGTCAAAGCTGAAGCAGCACTCTGCCAAAACACCACTATTTTCCCATGGCCACATTGTCCTTTAAACACTACCTATGATTTATTTGTGCAGCCACTAAGGAGAGCATAGAGTGTGATATAATTGAAAAAGCACTGGGATTCTATTTTCAAATAAAGCAGCATGAAGATCTGTGCATATTTGGTGTCTTAGAAAGTGGAAAAGGGCTAGTTATTTCACAACATTCATCCAATGTCTTTGAAAGGCAAATTTACATAGGAATTCTCAGAAAAATCAACAATTGTTTCCAAACATGAAACTCTTTCCTTATGTCCATACTAAATATTCAATTTCCCACTCTAAGCAAACATCCCATTACTGAGGACAAGGAGGGAAGAAGAAACAATTCACAAATTCAAGGCCAAACCATTCATCAGGGAGGTGGTGGTGTCACCATCCCTGGAGGTGTTTAAGTGATGTCTGGATTCAGTGCTGGAGGATATGGTTTAGGAGTTACCCCAGTGACAGGTTAAGGGTTGGACTTGATGATCTTAGAGGTCTCCTCCAACCTTGATGGCTCTATGATCTGTCCAGCCTGGAACCAAAGCTTTGGTACAGTCCTGTGAGTTCATGCTCTGAGCAGGAAACACCTGTACCTGTTCTTGCTGAACCTGGTTTGTCTTGCAGGGCTACAAATGCCTTTGGGCTGCATCTCCAAAGGAAGTCAATCTCTACCCACTCACATTATCTCTCATCTTTCCCCTGAGCTGCATAGACACACACAAAACTTCACCTGCTATAAACCAAAGTGAGTGATGATTTCTACCAGCCTTAGCTCTCCTTCTGGGCTTTGTGCAATAACACATATGAAGTTCATTTTTCACCTAAGTGCTGCAAATATATTATTCCAAGGCCTATTATTGCCTTTTTGTTCAAGCAAACCTCATGCTGAAATGAAGATTTTTTTGTTATTAATGCTTGTGTAAGAGCAAAGGAAGTTCTTTCTTTATTTACTCTGTAAAGCAAAGAAATGAACAGTGAACATTAAAATACTACATGGGTTTTAGCTATTCCAAATCCCAAACAGCTCTAGTTTAATGGATGTGTATTTTTTGTCTGTATAATGAATGTTTCTAAATATACTCAGAGAAAAGGAAGAATATTTACCTTTTTAATATTTAATATTTTGCAGTCATATAGATAGAAACAATTTAGCATGGGTTTATTTCTGGGGAGAGAAAAGAGCTCCATTACAAAGCTGAAATCCAGCTTGGATTGCAAAACCTCTGAAACATCCTGAATGTCCAGTTCTGGGCTCCTCAGGAGCAGAGGGACATGGAGCTCCTCGGGCAGGTCCAGGGGAGGGCAACGAAGACACTGAAGGGACACGGAGCACCTCACTGATGAGGTAAGGGGGTTACAGCAGTGACAGGTCAATGCTTAGAGATCATCTTAGAGATCCCCTCCAACTTTCATGATTCCATGATTCTACTTGTACCACCATGTCTTTGGCCTGGGCGCTTCAGCCTATGAGCTATTGCTTTTAGAGCTCCTAATCTCTCACCACCATTTGGGTACCGTATCCATTGCAGAAGTTCCTTCCACAGAATCCCTGCCCTCAGGGCTTAGAATTTTAATGCATGACTGAGATGCACAACGCATCTTCTAATGAGCAGTGATAAATAACCCCAATTGGATACTTAATATCAGAGTATTTGCCCTTCACTTACAATTGCCCTATTCCACTCATAAAGGGAGAGCTGTTCATCTCACCTATATATTTACTAATAATTTTCCCTCCCATGTTAACATTTCCAGTGCTATTTGATATTTCATTCTCAGGATTTTCTCCTCCAATTATTTTTTTATTGGCTGTGATTTTGTGTCTTTTATTAGAGGTACAAAGGGCCACCTGCCAGAAACTCAACCCCTGCTGCAGAAGCCTTGTGTCAACATCTCCATCTAGACAACAGGCTTGCAATTAAAAATGAAATCTAAAACCCACCAAGAATCTAACCTGTTCTTCTCCCTCTTTGCTTTTCTGCCTGGAAATGAGGTTCCTCTAACTTTAAAGCCCCTTGTTGCCACAGAAGAATAACACCAGCAAATGCTACTCCAGTGCAGATATGGGAACTACAAAATGATCAGGGATATCTCCCCATCAAGTTTAGGTTTGTTTTCATGGTCTCTTTCCTATAAAGAAATCCTTCAAATTTAATTAACCCAAACTTTCAAACTGGAGAATATTTTTCCAGTGCTTGCTCATCCACTGCTTAGTGACTAAATATCCCCATGGAGACATAACTGCAGCAGAATAGTTTTTCTTTGTCACTACTGCTTTAAAAAACAACTATTTTACTGCTTATGTCTCTCAGGATCATCCCAATGACTGACAGCTATTGCACTGTGTCAAGGCACAGCTGCTGAGCAATTAGCCAGCCCAGGGAATGCCTGACCTGGCCTGGGGAGGACATTGCCCTGCAGAGATGAGGCACCATGAGACCAGGAGAAGCAGCAGCAATGCCAAGATCACTCACATGGGTATAACCTGCCACAACTCCACTTTCTGCTCTTTCTCATCAAACTTCTGAAGTTTGCTCTTAACATATCACAGCCATTAGCCTCCTGACATCAAAATGAACATCCACATTACAGCCTGTGTGTACACTAGCTTGAAATCCATCGGGTTTTTTATGTTCCCCATTAGAGGTCACTTTTATCTAACACTTGCAGCCTCTAATGGAGCCATGCATTTCCCTTCCACTGAGCACTTCGGGTTGGTTAAGGTCATTCCTTTTATTCAAGCTGAGAACCAGAAGAATTTCTCCATTATTTGCTCTCAAATGCCCTTTATCTATTCCCACATTTTGCTCAGTTGCTCACAGTCCTCCAACTCACAATGTTAATGGTTACACAGTGGTTTCCTCTAATTGAGCAGTGACCTGTTAGCTACCCAGACTATTTTTATTCTTCACTACTTCAGGTTAATTTGCAGCCAGTGAAGCTGCATTGGTTGTATTATGCAGACTGGCAGGCTCTTTTTCTCCTTCTGGGACTGCACACCAGCTCCTTTATGTCCATCACCCAGTGCCTTTCCCCTTCCTAGCACTCTCTCTTTGGTGTTAGCAGGGTGCCAAATCTTAGTTCTTTTGCCATTTGAATGATTTTCATTTCCCTACTTGGTAAATGCTTATTGTTCCTCAAACTTAACACCTTGCTGCTCAATCAAAGCAATCACTTTGTCGCTGCTGTTTTCACCTCAATATCTGTTTCTTTCATCTTGCCAGTTCTTGGGGTACTTGATGTAAAGAGAAAAGTTTTTCTCTTAGTTTCTTTTCCATAGTCGTTTGTGTGGGAAAGTTTAGGTCTCTGCAAAAAGAAATCTCCAAAACACCTTATCAAAACTGCTCTTTGGTTACTACTCTGCATAGTCTGAATTTTCTCAAGTCACTTTCTCTGACCAGTATTTTGGGGTTAGTTTGGGTACCATTATGATGGATATATATCATTGAGGTTAGTGTAGACCAAAAAGGAAAGGGAATA
>NW_008674258.1:22014-29990 GCF_000695815.1 Acanthisitta chloris
GCTCTGCACAGCCTGTGCAGCTCCTGAACAAGGCTTTGTTACCATATGAGACTTCAGGCTAATAGCAACAAGCCCAGACCCTCTGCTACCAGACTGATAATCCCTGGAATATTTGCTTCCCATTTTGTGTCCCCAGGCCTAACACAGTCACTCCAGTCCTGCTTCTCAGGGCTTCTCAAACAGCAGGTGCTTCATTGCCTCTACAAAAGGGGCAGGCAGAGAAATTGGCTGCTGTAGGCCTTGTAATTGCTTGAAACTGTCCTGTGCCAGCTTAAAACTAGGCCAGTGCTGGAGAAGAACAAAAGACTTGGGTTATCTGTAGGTCTGCAACAACCTTGAATCAGAATGGTACAGGCCAAAAAAAAGGTTCCACTCAGATGCAATTTCCAGGCCAGAGCTTTGTGTTTCAAAGAGCAATTGGAGACTTGGCTTCACTCCAGTTTGGAACAAAAGCCACATATTTCCTAGTTCCCTCATAGAGGAAATCACTGTCTCATCAGCAGCCTGCACCAGAGCCAGAAACCCCAGGAGCCAGAGCTCAGTACAAGCCACAAACATGGGCAGCTGGGACCTGTTGGGACTCATAGGCTGCCTGAGATCCAGTGAGCCAGTGAGAAACCCAGTGCCTCCTCCAGCAGCACAGCCAGCTCCTGGAGGAACAGTAGCACACCAAAGAGCTCATTTTCCATCAGCCTGCCATTATTCAGCAACATTCAGTGCCTCTCCTGTCCCTCTATCTGAAAAGATAATTCCAAACTCAGGAGAGATTTATTCCTCAAGAAGGTGCCCACTAGCTCCCAATATTCTCATTGAAGAGTGACTAAATACAAACCTAGTATGTTAAGTGGTTGGAATGGACCTTAGAGATCATCCAGTGCCAACCCCGTGCCCTGGGCAGAGACACCTCCCACCAGAACAGGTGGCTCAAGGCTTTAGCCAACCTGGCTTTGAACACTGCCAGGGTTGGGGCAGCCACAGCCTCCCTGGGCAACCTGTGCCAGTGTCTCACCACCCTCACAGCAAAAAACTTCTGCCTAAGATCTAATCTCAATTTCCCTCTTTCAATTTCTCCCCATTCCTCCTTGTCCTGTCACTGCAGTTCCTGACCAAGAGTCCTTCTGCAGCTTCCCTGGAGCCCCTTCAGAGAGTATGAGGTCTACACACAACCTTCTCCAGGCACAGGGGCCTGATCAATGCAATCTCCTGCTGATACACAATGCTACAATCACATTCATGGAGTCATAGATTGTTAAGGGGTTGGAATGGACCTTAGAGATCATCAAGTCCCAATCCCACACCTGCCACGGTCAGGGACACCTCCCACTAGACCAGTTTGCTCAAAGCCCCATCCAAACCTCACTTTCTTATTCAATTCTCCTCCAATCCTGCTCTTAAATAGACTGCAATCTTTCTCAGAGATGTTCCTCCAGACTATTTTCCTAAATTAACGTCACCTGTACAATTTTCAAATGAGTGTAATTTAGCGTTTCTTGATTCCATTCACATTATTCCTCAGGAAATTTCTGTGACAGCAACATCTGAGCTGTACAATAAAAGTGGACTCATGCTTTAGAGAAGGATCAGTTCCTCTCGGATTCCTATGCAGTACTGCTGCAGGGTTTCATTGATTGCATTAAAAATTAGTTGGAAATTAATTTTTCTTTCATAATTGTGTACTAAGCAAGTGAGAAAACCTCCAGGAAACTTCAAACAATGGTTGTCTTTTTCCAGTTTTCAAGAGTTTTAAGTATTAGTAATGGAATGCCTTGATAAAAAGGAGATAAATGACATATTCTTACAAATAAAAATTAACAAACAACTATTAAAGTCACCTTTGAATCTAGTGACAAAATACTGGCACTATAAATAAAAGAATAACAGAGAATTACACTGGGATTCAGCAATGCACACAGGACATTCAGCCTGAAGCCAGAGATCTTCACAAGACCAATTTTACTAAGACCGAAAGAAAGTATAAACCTCTATACTGCTGATAATGCCATATACTCTTATGTCTTACCACACCTAGTCTGGAAAACATGTTGTGTGAGGAAGGGCTGAGGGAGTTGGGCTTGCTTAGCCTGGAGAAGAGGCTCAGGGGTGACCTCATGGCTCTCTGCAACTCCCTGACAGGGCTTGGAGAGAGGTGGGGGATGGTCTGTCCTGCCATGGCTGCAGGGAGAGGACTAGAGGGAATGGCCTTGAGCTGAGACAGGGCAGAGTCAGAAGAGATGTGAGGAGAAATGCTTTCCCTGATGAGGTGTTGAAGCCCTGGAATATTGTCCAGGGAGGTGGTGGAGTCACCATCCCTGGAGGTGTTTGAGAGGCATCTGGATCTGGTGCTGGCTTAGGGGTTCTAGCAGTGAGAGGTTAATGGTTGGACTTCATGATCTTACAGGTCTCCTTCAACCTTGATGATTCCATGATTCTGTCTATTACTTTGTGTCACTCTCTAGAGAGGTGCAGTGCTTGTCTAGATGGATTTCCAAAACTTCTAGTGCCAACCTCCTGCCCTGGGCAGGGACACCTCCCACCAGAACAGGTTGCTCAAGGCTTCATCCAGCCTGGCTTTGAACACTGCCAGGGTTGGGGAAAAGTTTTTTGGGAATGGCCATGATGTACCAATTGCTCTACTACTTCAAGCTAACTGGATCTGGTATGAGTTTATAAGATAATGGTTAATTCAGGGCCATATTTAGGCAAGATTAGAGTCATATAAATGGTAAAAGATGTGGAGGATGTGAAAGGCAGCAGCATTATAGTGTATTTTCATTTCAGTTTTCCCATTGCTCTCTCATTCAAACTGAATTAACCATAGGTTAAGCTGGACCCTTCCTCCTATAGGAGGTTTTTAGGCTTTCAAAACTCTATAAGGTCAGTGAAAGCAGCAGGTTGCAATAGCACAGATTCAAGATCTCTGGAGAGCCCTGGAGCAGGTAAAAGGTGTGAATACTGGTTAGAGGTTGGCAAAGTAAATACCTTGAAGCTGTAACAAGGTTATGTCAGATGAAAAAAAGTCAGTCAGAAGAATCTTTTCTACTACCTTAGTGAAAATTAAAATAATAAATCATTCTTTGACAGGAAGCAATTTCAAAAACCAGATTTAGATTTGGACTCCAACAACCACCACATGTGCTTTTTGCACACCTTTCAAAGCACCATTTAGGAGAATGACACTTCATATAAGGCACAGAAAAATCAAGGAGTTTCATGTTTGCTGATTTCAATCCAGAAGAAGATATCAGTGTGGCTGCTAAGATTTTAAAATAGATTAACTCATCTATTTCAGTTGAATTAACTATTAAATCAGAAGTACTTTCCATCATAACATAACACTGTGAACTCACTATAAAGTGAAACCTTCGGATACTCTGAAACATACCCAAATAAATACAGATAACCTGATCAGTAACCAGGAAACCAAAGTACTAGAAATCCATCTAGAGAACTACCTCTCTAGAGAGTGAGAAAAGGTAATAGATGTGGTAAGACCTATGACTGTATGACCCAATTTGCAGCTGTTATAACTAAGCACATTGCAAATGCTCTTGTTTACATATCAGTACATCACTAACAAACTTGACTCACAGCTCCCATTCTGCATGATGGGACACTGAACCAAACAAAGTGTCAAACCCTGTCATGGTCATATATTCCTTGGCAAATGACTCATAGTTGGGGTTTTTTCCTAACCTCTTTCTAGACAGTTCACCGAGTTATGAAAGAATTCAAGAAAGAGCATCTATAGGCAAAGGTAAATTCCTACAGTTCACCTTATCAGTGCTATGTCGATGAAGCACTTGACCAAGCCCATCCTGGAGGGCATCAGGCAAGGCATTGCCCGAGGGAGGGGATTGTCCTCCTCTGCTCTGTGCTGGGGCAGCCTCACCTGGAATATTGTGTGCAGTTTGGGCACCACAATGTAAGGAAGAGATTCAGTTATTAGAGAGTGTCCAAAGGAGGCAAGGAAGATGGTGAAGGGCCTTGAGGGGAAGCCACATGAGGAGTGGCTGAGGCACTTGCTCTGTTCCGCCTGGAGAAGAGGAGACTGAGCGGAGACCTCATCACTCCATACAACTTCCTCAGGGAAGGAAGCAGAGAGGCAGCACTGACCTCTGCTCTCTGGCAACCAGTGACAGGATCCAAGGGAATGGCCTGAAGTTGTGTCAGGGGAGGGTTAGGGTGGACATTAGGCAAAGGTTCTTCCCCCAGAGGGGGGTTAGGCATTAGAACATCTCCCCAGGGCAGTGGTCACAGCCCCAAGCCTGGCTAAGCTCTAGGAGTGTTTGGACAATGCTCTCAGGCACAGGGTGTGACTCTCAGGGATGTCCTGTGCAGGGCCAGGAGTTGGGCTAGATGATCCTCAAGGGTCCCTTACAATTCTGATTTTTCTGTGATTCTGTCAACTTTCCTGCTACTGTGGTATGGAAGAAAAGCCTTTGAGAATCTGGCATTCCAAACCAGCTGTGGTAGTTGCCATGCTGGGCTAAAACACAGCTAGTCTCATTCAAGAGACAACAGTATTTATGTCCAATTAGATGAACTAGTTTTTGGCTTCATCTAAAGTTTTAACATACATATTAACATCACATGTAAAGTCCAGTGCAGGACCCAGAACCTGCAGCCAGCAAAGGGGCAACAAAGGCCTTTAAATGTCACTGAAGCAGAAAGTTGTTTTGCAACCAGTCCTGCAACAGCAAAGATGTGTTTAAATCCATATGGAGGAGAAACTACTTCTGCTCTGATAAGATGCAGCCTTCCTCTGCTTAAAGGGACAGAGATAAGGGATTAAACCTGTCAAGGCCCTTGAAGACTCAAAAGGTTGAGACTGGTTATAAAGTGGAGATATTCCACCAAGAGGAAAAGAGGTGAGCATAAAGGTCAATGCCTTTATAGCCTCTCTGCACAGGGAATAACACTGAGATGAACTGGGACGTGGAAAGTGTCTCTTCTGATGCAGCTTTCCAATGGGAAAAGCAAACAAGTTGAGGGGTTTTTTTAATTGCTTCACTTTCTGGGTATTATTCTCATGTATTTTCAGGCTGTAAGACCAGGGTAGTGCTTGGGCAAGACCAACATCCCAAGCCAATTCAAAGAGCTTTCTGAATTATTATTTATCTGAGAGCAGGGAGGGGAAATGCCTTTTTGATTAAGTGATCCTTTTTTTTTTTTTGGTACAATAATTAGCAGCAAGGATGGAGAAGCATTGCAAGGAGGAGCTAAGCCAGGCAGGATTGTGTGGCTGCAGGAAGAAATTGGTCAGGGAGCAGAATGTGCTCACCAAAGTGACTGGACTCACATTTGGAAGCAGTGACTTACCTGCAAAGACACCATGGATAGGGGGAGAGTTGGATATTGAAACTTCATTTTATTCTGTCTTATCTAATCCTGTGTTTAAAAAAACTACTCTAGAGAGTAATCTAGTGAAACATGGATTTTTAAGTTCAAGAGCCTTTTAAGTCTTCTCTGAATGACTAGGAGTAATGAGTAAGGACATCTGCCTCAAAGGTTTAGCCAATTAGGGGCCTGTCAAAAAAACACCACTCATTATTCATTGGGCATCTTACATTCCTTGTCCTCAGCTACAGCAGTTGCAGGATATTTCACTTAATAATCGGTCGTAATATGCTGTACGTAAAGTCTCTGACTCACTGCTTTTATTCTGCCATAAGTATAGAAACATTTATGTAAACAGTTTAAAACTGTCAGTAACATCAGCTCTTCTTTTAACTAAGACATTTTAAGTTTATGGGTTGTACTATTCTGCATGTTAGAAGAAGAGTTAAAGATTTACTGCTGTTATAGGCTGTGACATTGCCTAATAGCCCTTAGCTAGTTTGATACAGTAACTAATAACCATAAAAGTTGAGCTACATCACACAGAAAAAATTACACTCAACACATGGAAAGCCACAATTGTGAAAATAATCCAGAAGTGAATCTAGAGGAAACAGGAGAGAAACCCTGCAAATCACTTTGTTTGGAACAACAGGGACAAAAGGAGCAATGAGATGAACTCACACACACTTTGCATTCAGTGCCTTAGAGCACTGCCAGAAAAATCCTGCAGGTATTCAGAGTTTCCAAAAACAGCTGCAGTTCCTTCAGTAATGTGGGGAAATAACCTAGAGAAGAAAACACCCACAAAGTAGGCACTCTGGGACAAAATCATTATTGACACCAAGCTGTGTGGGGCAGTCACACTTGGAGGGAAGGGATGTGCCATCCAGTGAGAACTTGACAAGCTTGAGAGATGGGTTAGTGCAAACCTCATGGAGTTCAACAAAATGATATGCAAGGTCCTACATCCCAGGCACATCTACAGGGTGGGTGGGGAAGCCACTGAGAGCAGCACTGAGGAGAAAGCCTTGGGAGGTGATGGTGGATGAGAAACTCAACATGAGCTGCAGAGTGAGCTCAGCCCAGAAACCAACCCAGTCCTGGGCTGCAGCCAAAGGAGTGTGGGCAGCAGGTCAAATGAGGTGATTATCCCCCTCCACTCTGCTCTTGTAAGACCTCACCTGGAGTGCTGCACACAGCTCCAGTGTCCCCAACGTCAGAAGGACATGGAACTGTTGGAGCCAGTCCAGAGGAGGCCATGAAGTTGATAAGAGGATTGAAGCATGGAGCCTATGAAGACAGGCTGAGGAAGTTGGGGCTGTTCAGCCTGGAGAAGAGAAGGTTGTATGGTGACCTCAGAGCAACCTGCCAGGAGCTGAAGGGAAGGGGCTCCAGCTGCAAAAGGACTCTTGGTTAGGAACTGCAATTACAGGACAAGGATTAATGGTGATAAATTAAAAGAGGGAAATTTAGATTAGATATTGGGAAGAATATTTTCCTGTGAGGGTAGTGAGATACTGTCAGAGGTTGCCCAGGGAGGCTGTGGCTGCCCCAACCCTGGCAGTGTTCAAAGCCAGGTTGGCTAAAGCCTTGAGCAATCTGTTCTGGTGGGAGGTGTCTCTGCCCAGGAGAGGGGGTTGGGGCTAGATGAGCTCTAAACTCCATTCCAACCCCTCAACATACCATGACACTAAATTCCATGAAACACGGAAACTTTTGGCATGTGCTGCCTCAGACTTATCCATTTGGGTGTGTTGCCACACACATGCACACTTGCAACCTGGGATACATGTGAATTAAACAAAGGATTTGGGGAATACAGTTATTCCATGCCCTTCCTCTTTCTGACACATAACAGGCTACATTCGTGTCTAAGGTCTGGTGGCTTTGCTCCACTCTAGTGACACAAAGCAACTGTAAACCTTGCTCAGCTGCACAGCTAAATTGGATTTAGTGCACATCTGAATCTCCAGAGCATGAGAAAGCATCTGGAGTTTACCAGTAAGCTTGGCCTTGTGCTTCCCATAAACAGCAACATGTGCATCAGAGATGATCTGTTTGCAGTGTATGTTGTGCTCCTGGCATTGCTTGTCTCTCAGGCTGCCTTCAGTTAAATGCCTTTACATTCTATGCGCAGTGTTTGACTCATCATACAAGTGAAACCTTTTGTCTTGGTTTTGCCTCATCTAGAAATCTGTCTATTTATGACAAATAATATTTGTGAACTGATGAACTAAACCATGGCTGTGAGTACTCAGTGAAATACCTTCGTGTACTGAATATACAGAGTTGGAAGAGACCCTTGTGGATCATCTAACCCATCCTAGTACTGACTGGCAGCTCTTCAAATCATTACAATGATATTACAACTGTGAGCAGAGCTACCTTGGGAGGAACTTGCGTCTTCAGTAGGAATCAAACAGCACTGCTACAGCTGAGTTGCACTTGTGAACTTCAGTTATACTTTACTTGAAATTCACTGTTTGTGATATTTTAGTCCAGCTGAAACCAGAATAAAACAGCTTCAGTATTTAGGAGGAGAATATCCCAATATCCCATGCCATTTTCCCTTCTGTTCTGCAAGTCAATTCCTTGTGCACATGCCCTGGAAGTGCAGCAGAGGATTCACATTCCTG
>NW_008674258.1:30002-36451 GCF_000695815.1 Acanthisitta chloris
CAGTGGAGCAGCATGCCCAGGGCCTCAAGTGGCAACAGAAGTCCCCAGAGGCACAGGGCAAAGACAGACACAGGTATGAAAACCTCCCTTACTGCCCTGCAGTCCATACTGACAGGGAAGCTGGCAAGGCTGAAGCATGGGCCAGGAGGATATGATCGATTTTGGAACACACCCCACCAGTAATCACAACCTTTGTGCAGCAGCATGAGCACATTTTGCTGCCCTATTATTTCAAATCCTTTTTTTGATAGATTTTTCTCTTGAGGGCCTTTTAATAGATAGGTTTATTGAATGAAAACTTTCTCCTACTCCCTGTGAAGATCAACTATGTTCAGTGAGAGCACTGCATAAAATACAACATGCCAGGAAGAGAGAGTAGCTGAAGCTTTGACTGAGGGCTGCCACGTACTATCAGTCTTCTCTAGAGACTAACATTTCATGTTTAAGGTGTGAAAAGTGGTGTTACTGGTGTTTCCAGTAATACCACTTCAGTGCTTTTTTTATAGAATTAAACTACCACTTCTATTCGTTTCAGTACTGAGCTATAGCTGCCCAGCCCTGCTCAGTATTTAGCTCCTATGAACTATTTACACAGTCAAGAGATCCCCATGTAAGAAATTACACCACTTAAAACATCATTAACCTCTACTGCTTTATATACAGTGCAAAAAACAAAGGTAAGAATTGGCACTGAGATATGTTTAACCACAGCAAATTACAGGTGAGGATTGGAATGATAACTCAAGAGAAACCAAGACCTTATACTTTAATCCAGAGCTTCATGGCCAGAACAGCAGAAGATGTTCAATGACTGTTTCGAAAACTCATTTGCATGAAGAAAAGAACAAGGTGAACCAAATGGCAGAGTGATCTCCAAATCTGAAGTAAAGGTCCCTGAAAAGGCCCAATTCTGAGGGCTCAGCACTCAGCTTAGCTTTGTTTTGCCTTTACCAGCCATTCACACATACTCAAGCAGAGTGCACATTATGAGATGAAAGAAGGGTGTCAAGACTTAAAGAGAATAGAGACTAGGCCTCCAAGATAAATGGAGAACACCTGGAAAAAACTTGATTTGCATTAAAAGTCATCACAGAAATCTTTGGGAGCGTTCCATCTTGCCTCCCTGGCTAATCACACACCTACCTGAAAATGATAACCCAAGGAGTCACTTGATGAGTAAAGAAGTGAGCTGTCCATGCACCCTTGCAATGATAAACCTCTCTCCAAGGGATATTTAGATTACATATTAGCAAAGCCTTCCTCACAGGAAGGGTTGTAAAGCATTAGAACAGGACACCAGGGCAGGAGTGGAGTCACCATCCCTGGAAATGTTCCGAAAGCATGGGGATGTGGCACTTGGGGACATGGTTTAGTGGTGAACACAGCAGTGCTGGGTTAATGGCTGTACTCAATGACCTCAAAGGTGTTTTCCAACCTTACTGATTCCATGATTCTATGATATTGGCACTATGACTAAGAATGCTTCCTCCAGGTAAGAGGGTTGCTGTTTCTCTGCCCATCTCCTTCCCATTTAGAGAAGCAGCTTACTATTCATAACAGCACTGAAGAATTGTCCCAATCATTTTGTTTATAACTTCATGATGCATTGTTTAAGCAGAGTGGCAATACACAGCATTTCATTTAACACTGTTAGACCTTGAGCATTTGCATTGGCTTTTAACTGTCTGATATATTCCACCTGGAGTACTGCACACAGCTGTGGTGCCCTCAATGTCAGAAGGACATGGAACTGTTGGAGCAAGTCCAGAGGAGGCCATGAAGGTGATAAGAGGACTGGAGCACCTTCCCTACCAGGAGAGGCTGACAGAGCTGGGACTGTTCAGCCTGGAGAAGAGAAGGTTGTGTGGAGACCTCAGAGCAACCTGCCAGGGCCCGAAGAAGCTCCAGGGAAGATGCAGAGGAACTCTGTGTTAGGAACTGCAGGGACAGGACAAGGGGAAATGGGCATAAATTGAAAGAGGAAAATTTAGATTAGATATTGGGAAGCTTTTTCTCTGTGAGAGTGGTGAGACAGTGGCACACGAAGAAGCTCCAGGGAAGATGCAGAGGAACTCTGTGTTAGGAACTGCAGGGACAGGACAAGGGGAAATGGGCATAAATTGAAAGAGGAAAATTTAGATTAGATATTGGGAAGCTTTTTCTCTGTGAGAGTGGTGAGACAGTGGCACAGGTTGCCCAGGGAGGCTGGGGCTGGCCCCACCCCTCCTGTCCAGGCAGGGGGTTAGCACCAGATGATCTCTAAGCTCCATTTCAACCCCTTAACAATCTATGAATCCATATATCTATATTCTGCTTCCTAATATCTGTTGCTTTCATTTAACTTGTTTCCCTTTCTAGCTGCAAGAACCCTGCAGAATAGATCACCTTGCCAGCTCTGTTGCCCTTGTGAGCCAGAGAGTACAGTTCCCTCCAGGTCAGGTCAGGTGGCTCCAAACCAGCTTTTGAAAATAATGAGCTCTCCAATTAAAAAGGTGCCTTGGAGTGATGAATAGATGTTATCGCAGAAGTCAGCACCTGCACAGAAGAAAAGTGGATCTGCTGCAATGAAAACTCTTACTTTTTCCTTCTTCTTCAGAAAAACGGAAACCAGTAAAGGCAAAGCAGAAAGAAGAGTCACGACTCTTCTGGATTTGCTCCAAATATGTAGGAGTATAACCACATATCACATTTGCCTCAGGTTTGCCCTGCATCATTTAGAGCATCCTCAGCAACTCCCTTCCAGGCAGAATGAATATTTACACATAACACACACTGGCACATATAACTTCTAGATATATATCAGCCATAATACTAAACTTAAAAGCAAGTTTCTATTACTTTATGGATCAAAATCCAGTATTTTCTGGATGCTGTCTTAGCTTTGGCACTCTGCAGTTGCATTCAGTAGGAACATGATAATTGGCAGAGAATGCATTTAACTCTCCAGGGACAGACATTATTTTTGGAGACATCAAGTAGTTGGATTCATCGCAGAATAAGCTGAGCCAGGCACAGAGCATAAGACTAGACTCTCATCTGTCCTCAGCAGACTGAGGAATGTCTTCAGGAATAGAAAGGACTCGTAGTAGCAGCCAGGCAGAAGGAATGTGTTTAGAATGAAATGCTATCATACACCTCTATATCGGGCTTAGTACCCTCCTATTATCACATACACTGAAGCATAAAGTGATCAAGCTAATTATTTTCTTTGCTTTACATCATCCTATACTTTACACTGCTTTGTACCAGAATTGCTCAGAAATGCTAATCAGCACTCTGAGTACAATCACACCTTCCCAAATGTTCCTGCAGCCTGTTCAATCAGCTGAAGCTTTACTTCTGTTCTGCCCAGCAGCCTGGACCAAATCATCAGCACTGATTTCCTAACATCCTTGATGCACTTCAAACATATTGATCCCATCACCTTGGAGCCTTTTCTCTGAGTTCAATCACTCGAGTGTGGGAAATGTTGTATTAATATCTATGTTGTATTAATATCTTTGCACCATATGCTACAGAAGCTTCCCTAAGCCAGAGAGCAATATGGTATATTTATTAACCAAAAGTCAAAATTCAACTCAAAATTGTGATAAACTTTCTTCCTGCAAGTTCAGAGTACATTGTAAATGGGAAGTGCACTGCTACTCTACAGTTTCATTTCAAAACTATGGATCTATCACCCTTTAGCCTTCTCCCTGCATCTAATTACACACTTAAAATTCACAACTCATACTTCCCAAAGCTTCAGGATATCTAGAAGGAATTTAGCTCAAACTATCCCCTTTCTATTAATGGCATAATGAGGACCTAACATCTGTTCTTTTTATCAGCACATAGCTTACAAACATGAATTTTAACAAAGACAAACCTTTGGAGACGTAAATTCTCACACAAGATAATATCAGCTTGAAATGCATAAAAAATACCAGTACATACATGTATGAATTATATATTATATATATAATACTCTCAGTATTTTATATCTATCTATATATGTATTGTAACATATATAGACTCATAGAATCAACAGGGTTGGAAGAGACCTCTAA
The DNA here is from genome assembly GCF_000695815.1 of Acanthisitta chloris. NCBI lineage: Eukaryota > Metazoa > Chordata > Aves > Passeriformes > Acanthisittidae > Acanthisitta > Acanthisitta chloris. The sequence continues at coordinate 34,052 of NW_008674258.1, forward strand.
GATCATCACGTCCAACCATTAACCTATCACTGCTATAACCCCTAAACCATATCCTCCAGTGCCACATCCAGGTGCCTCTTAAACACCTCCAGGGATGGTAACTCCACAACCTCTCAGGGCAATATTTCAGTGCCTGAACACCCTAACCATGAAAACTTAATGCCTTTCTTATATTGTGTTGCCCAAATCTGCACACAATATTCGAGGTGAGGCTGCATCAGCACAGAGCAGAGCAGGACAATCCCACCCCTTGACCAGTGTTTGTTTTGGTAGTTTAGGTGTCACCCACAGCCATTGCAGACTCCTGTGTGCAAGTGGAGTTTCCAAAATGCTGCACTAGCCACACTGGCCAGTAAAATCTAAGGCAAATTCTCTGATTTTCAGACAGGCAGGCAGACACACACAACGAATAAAAACCCACAAGGAGACCTTGTACAATCTCTGTCAAAGTGCACTGAAAAGATTTATCCCAGTTGTCATAGCAGATAACCAAAATGAAGGTAAATTAATTCTCCTCCTAGTTTTGCAACCATATGTTGTCCCAGACTATTCCTCCCAGAAGCCTCACTGGTTACAGTCTTCATAATCTGCATTTGTGTGTTTACAGGGATGTAATTAGACGTAAGGGTAAGGAATGCTTTTCAGGCAATTAAATCACCATTTCCACCCAAACGTAACAATGAAAAAAGATATTCAGTGAAGTTTCATTCACTGTGACATGATGGGGACAAACCCCTCAAGAAGAAAACTTCCAGTGATAATGTCTAGGACAAATACTTTTGCTTTAATTCAATTAACATGAAATGTCATGATTCTGGTGATGAGGCATCTGATATCCTTCCCATTTCTTCATTCCTAAAAGGTCACGTAAGCTTTGTGTTAGTACACATTTCCTCCTTTACCTCACACCTAAGCCCCAGATTTTGAGGAACAAAACCACCTCTTTTCTGTTATTTTAACTTCCATTTCACCCTCGTACACAGGAGGTGATTTAGAGCTGCAAATCACTATCATTGCATCTGCCACTGTTATGTTTTTCTGCTTCTTCAAAGCTGATTTCAGCATTTTTTGATGGCACAGGGTATAACATTTTATTGACCAACAAAGAAACATCCTGAAATACATTTCCATCTCCCTCCTATTGATTTAAGTCAAGCCTGACAATCATTTCAAATCAGACATTTTGCAGTCTGCCAAAACAACCTGAAACACAACAACAACAGCAACAAGAAATGTTTTGTGCCCAAGTGAATGCACAAAGGGCTCAAAAAGCCCCAAAACAACATGGAGGACCCTTTGTTCAAAACTCAGTAACAGTCTCACCTCCAAAGCATCACTGCAATCTGTCAAAGCACACAGACAAGGTAGAAGACTGGAATTAAAACCTTAGAGTAGAAGATTTGAAATCAATCCATTTGACTTATCAAATGAAAGGTTAAGGGGTGGCTTGATCACAGCCTCTTGTATGCCATCTACAAAACACACAATCCTTTAAACCAGCATTCCAAAGCAGACAAGATTGAGGGTAGCTCAACAAACCAAATGCAGAAATAAAGGGCAGCTTTTAAATAGGGTGGCAATTACCAACTAGAATGAGATGCCATGGGTTGAAGTGTAGTCTCTGCAACTGGGATGGTCTCCAAAAGAGAAGTGAAGTTTTTCAGTTTGTAGAGTCCTGAAGATTTTCAGAAAAGATTTTCAAAACCTCCTGAAACCTCTCTATGGATACTTTAATGCTGCTGGCAAATGAGTGTGTCTTTGCTCTTTTTTGTGTTACCTTTCTTTGGTAACTAGATTTAATAGTATGGTTTAAGGGTCACAGTGGTAGTGCGAGGTGGATGGTTGGACTTAGTGATCTAAAAGGTCTCTTCCATCCTTGATGATTCTATGACCTAAGAAGAGTGCATAGACCACTGGTCTTATTAGCACTTAGTTCAGAGCAGCTCAAGTGACATAATACTCCCCACTATCAGATTACAAATGGTCTCTTAGCATCTTCCAGTTCTGCATCAACAGGAGCTGCTGCATCAGCAAGAGGACACAAAACCATGTGTCCAGAGATAACCACAGAATCATCAGGGTTGGAGGAGACCTCTAATATCATCAAGTCCAACCATTAACCTGCCACTCCACTGTAAATAATAAACACTTCAAAGGTCCTTTGGAGAGAGCAGAGATGGAGAGGTATGAAGAGGATGATGTAGCAGAAGAAACCAATGGAGTAATGACTCTCAACAGAAGAGACCAAATTTGCCACGGGGCAGTAACACCCAGCGAAGAGGAGGCACTTGCATATTTTCTGACTTATGTAAATGCTTTTCCCTGCTTGACTTGTACCTTGTATGATCTCCCTCTCCCAATCCTGCTTTTACTGAATGGTAAAGAATACACTAGGGAAAG
>NW_008674258.1:36463-68156 GCF_000695815.1 Acanthisitta chloris
TGCTCTTGTGAGTGAAGCCACAAAGAAAAATGTCTGGCATGCTAATCATTCCTGAAGCCTCCTAATTGTTTTCCAATGGAAGCTGATGATGGTGTGATGACTCTCTGAAGACATACATTTGGTAACATGACTTTGCTGTTGTTTCATACATAAACCCTAAGCTTATGAACAGCCTCATACTCTAGGAAGTATTTTCCACACTACAAGGGAAAGATCATATGTACCAAAAGTGAAGTTTACACCACACAAAGCTACATGTTAAACAGCCAAGCCTGCTGCCTCCTTCAGCATCTCCTGCCCAAAACTGCTCAGTCCACAGAATCACAGAATCAGTCAGGTTGGAAGGGAGCACAATGGGGCATCTGGTCCCACCTCCCTGCTCAAGCAGGGCCAGCCCAGAGCACGTGGCTCAGAATTGTCCAGATGGTTCTGGAATGCCTCCACTGCGGGAGAATCCACAGCCTCTCTGGGCAATCTGTTCATAGCTCATCAGTCCACAGAATCACAGAATCAGTCAGGTTGGAAGGGAGCACAATGGGGCATCTGGTCCCACCTCCCTGCTCAAGCAGGGCCAGCCCAGAGCACGTGGCTCAGAATTGTCCAGATGGTTCTGGAATGCCTCCACTGTGGGAGAATCCACAGCCTCTCTGGGCAATCTGTTCAGTGCTCAGTGACTGCAAAAGAAAGAAGTTCTTCCTCGTGTTCAGGTGGAACTTCCTGGGCATCAGTTTTTGCTGTTACCTCTTGTTTTAGTGGTTTCCAGGAATGAGCAGAGCCTGATCCATCCTCTTGGCACCTCATGTTGACATACTTGAATACATTAATGAGGTCCCTCTTAGTCATCTCTTCTCGAGACTGAACAGCCCCAACTCTCTCAGCCCTTCCTCATCAGGGAGGTGCTCCAGTCCCTTCAGCATCTTTGTTGCCCTTCCCTGGACCTGCTCCAGGAACTCCATGTCTCCCTAATCCTGATGAGCCCAGAACTGAACACAATACTCCAGGTGTGGCCTCACCAGGGCTAAGCAGAGGGTCAGGATCACCTCCCTGACCTGCTGGCAATGCCCTTCCCAATGCATCCCAGGATTCCATTTGCCTTCTTAGCTGCCAGGGCACACTGCGACTCATGGACAGCTTGTTGTGCCCCAGGACTCTCAGTTCCTACTTTGCAGAGCTGCCCTCCAGCAGCTCAGTGCCCAACCTGTCCTGGTGCTTGGGGTTATTCCTCCCCAGGTGCAGGACTTGCACTTGCCCTTGTTGAATCTCAGCTGGTTCTGCTCTGCACGTCTCTCCAACCTATCAAAGTCCCTCTGAAGGTCAGCACATTCCTCAAATCCACAGGCATCATGTGCTGCAAAGACGTGGTATTGACTACATGTATATAATCATTATTTCTATTAAGGCATTTTATTGCAACAATTGTGTTCATGTTGAAACCATTTCTACCCTTAAGAGTTTCATCAAAACTGTATTAATTTGTCTTACAGACATGAAGGGTCTTTGGTTCTTATGCACAAAATCAAAGCAAGATTCTAAAAGTTTGCTTTAGTACAGGAAGGATTGCAGAGTAGTAACAGAGTCATAGTACATTCATGTTCTTTCAATCGCTGAATGACATAGCTTTAATTACTTCTGACATCAGTGTCAGAAGATCTCATTTGTGAAGTCAAGATATGCCACCAAATCACTCCAAAAGTTAATTTTTAATCTGTGCTGCAATTCTTACTAAAATTAATACATGTAACTATTCTCTAACATTAACCAGCAGAATAAGGCAGATTAAGTATAAACCATATGACCCAGGTAAAGGGTACAAAATGTACACATGGATTAGACAGGTTTTACTTGTAAAGTTTTAAGTGTGAGGTTTTTTTCATGTAGAGGAGTAGCTCTTTTGTGAGACTTCTGGTCTTGCCTTGCTGCTGCTAAGCCATAAGGATTCTCAGTGTACTATTAAATGATGAGGAATCACCTGTTTGATGCCTGTCTAACCTCAGCAGTAAAGTGTGTGAAGTGTACGCTGTGATCTTCCACCACAAAAGCATGAAATATTTCCTCTGATACATTCCCAGGCCTATTTAAAAGCACAGCCCTGATTCAAGAACAAGTCTTATTTTCACCTTGCACCCTGTGACTGATTCTCTTCCACAAGCATTTGAGCTGAGGTCTGCAGAAGAGGCCACAGCAGTGATTGGAGGGTCGCTCTGGGTGGGATGAGGTGCCAGGGCCCTGCAGGGGTCAGTGGGTAGAAAACCACATGCAGAAGAAGGGACTGCAGGCTGGTAGCACTCCTCCATGTTACTTGGGCACAGCTTCCAGGGAGACTTTTCTCCTGGCTAGCAGCTTGGTCTGACCATAGCACAAGGAGACCGCTCAAGGCCTGCCTACACCACCCACTTGGGCATCAGGTCATAGCAAGGGCTATAAAATAGAGCTTCAGAGAGAAAATTTCTTCTCTGAAATCTGAATAGGTCACCAGATTATCCACAAGAGCAGCTAATGGTGACAGCCTCCTCCCTCATCTTTGCCTTTGCTGCTCAGTCACTGTTCCTCAGACCACCCAAGGCGAAATGATTGCCAATATGTGCAATCAGCACATTGTTATTAATGCCTGTAACAGGCAGGGGTGCTGATTTCCTGGTGCCAGATGGTGCTTTGAAAATGGTGCTGACTCACAGAAGAAAGAGGAATAATGAGATACTAAGCTACTAATAATTTAGCTTGACTCTAAATCCCAGGGTGCCATTGTCTTCCAGTAAATATCCCATAACAACCATCAAGCAAAGAACCAGCCAACATATAGCTGAGCAGCAGAAAAATGCAGCATGACTGCCTAATGGGTTGTGCTTTTATATTAAAGGGATGTTTTGCATAACAGATGTGGGGAGAAAGGAAGTCACATTACCAGGGATGCAGGAGGAACATTTAGCCTTCTTTTGGGACAGCCTAGAAGCACAGCAGGTCTGGGCTGGGCAGCATGTGGCATTTTGGTGGTATTTTGCAGCATTCATGCAATGCAGGTTTCTGGCTCTCTCCACTGCAGCCACAGAGGCAACCACACAGACAAAGTGAGTTTGATTTTATTTAGCCTCTGAACAAATCACCAGGTGCTGCTACAGCCAAAAATACATTTCTTTTTTTAAAGCCAGATTTCAGTCCCATGGGCTTTTTCATGGATTTAACTTTAAAGCACAACATGGGATTTGCTGCTGTTTTGCAATCAGACTTTGACAGAACTACAATACATTTTCCAATCCAATCCTCTCCTGCAGCACCCATTTCATTCCAACACATGGGAAGTTGTAGTCAGAAGTTCTGGCTGGATGATCTAAGTCATAACCTATGTATATTTCTGTTGGTCTTTCTTATAGATATTTACTTTAAATTGGAAACATTTCAATAACATATCTAGCATTTGCCAGGCTTAGGATTTTTCCAGTCTCTACAAGTCACCTGGCTGGCTGCAGTGCTGGTTTGGGCTGGGGCAGAGCTAACTTTCTACCCAGTGGCTAGTATGAGGCTGTGCTTTGGATTTGTGCTGAGCACAGGGATAATACAGAGATGTTTCTGTTATTGCTGAGCAGTTACACAGAGCCAAGGCCATTGCTGCTTCTTGTACTGTCACACTGGGGAGGAACTTGGGGGTGCAGGGCAGACTGGGAGAGACACAGCTGGGACAGGTGACCCAAAAGGACCAAAGGGATATTCCATATCATATCACATCATGCTCAGTATATTAAGTGGGAGGAAGAAGGAGGAAGGGAAAATGTTTGGAGTGATGGTGTTTGTCTTCCCAAATGACCATGACATGCTGGGGCCCTGCTCTCCTGGAGATGGCTGAACACCTCTCCTGCCCATGGGAAGCCGGGAATGAATTCCTTGTTTTGCTTTGTTTGTGTGTGTGGATTTTGCTTTCTCCATTAAACTGTCCTTATCTCAACCCACGAGTTTCCCAGTTTTTATCCTTCTGCTTCTCTCCCCCATCCCACCGGTGGGGAGTGAGCGAGCAGCTGTGTGGGGCTTGGCTGCTGCCTGGGGTTAAACCGCGACAAGTGCCAACGATGATCTTGTTTTTTAATGTCACAGAGAACCCAGTACCACATTCCTATGCCTAGCCGTGAAATTCCATTCAGTTTCAGCACCATGGATAGCTTTTTTCCTATTCCAACAGCTGTCAAAACCCCAGGAATGACATTGTTTCCAATCCAAAACTGTGTCCAATTTAAATGAATGATTTATTACAATTAGTGCAAAGGGCTTGAAGCAGATTTAAAAGACTATTAAGTGTCTACACCAAGTCAAATGTACTAATTATTTGAAAACAATCTCAGTATTCTGACATGCAAATAGAAGTTTGTGAACATATAGACTCAGGAAAATCATCTTGCACACACAACCAAGTACCTAATGATATTCGAAAACATTCTTTTCAGTTTGAGAAAAATTAAACTATTTAGAACCAAATAGATTTCTATTTAAATCTCAATTTAACTTTCTGATGGACTATATTATCAAAGAAATTGCTCCCATTAACAATAAAGGAAGCATTTGGAGCAGAGAAGTACTCATAGGGCAATTAGTAAGTGTAATGATAGACTCAGTCTTGTAGAAAGCAAAGAGGGAATTTTGCCTGAGGTCAGACACGAGATGTTTGATGCAGCTGGTGCTTCTGCTGGTGTAGATCCAGAGAAGGCTCAAAGCCAGTTCCCTGGTTAAATTGCAATGGTTAAAAAGCTGAGGGTGGGGAGAGGAGTCAAATTAGGCAAGAGTGGAGTTTTTTGATACCTCCACCATAATTCGATGCAGGGAAGGGAGTGGGAGAACAGGCATCAAAATTGGGCTACAGAATGAATGTTCAATCTACTCGTGTATCAATTACAAGCAATGAATGGCTGAGATCACTCCAGACCTCAATGAGGACATGTCTCAGTCACCTTAAGAAAGCAGTTAAGTGCCTTGAAACGTAATGGGCTCCCACCTGGAAAGTCCTCCACCAATAGCCTAAGCCTAGAAAGCATTACTCTAAGTCCCTTCTGCAAGGGCAAACAGGTAGCACTTGTGAGGAAATCTGGGAATTGTCCTCACTGTTGTTATCCTACTCTGAAATTGACATCATCACAAAACTGGACAACAAGGAACACCCAGGAAGGTGGCAAATGGCCTTTACTCAGAAGTCTCCCTGTCTACTTTTAAGAGTGAGCATATACTGACATCAAGTGGTAGAATAAATCTCCCTCCCCTATTACCTAGAGGGTTTCCCTCTGTTTGGAACAACAATCTGAGCCATCTCTCTGGAGGTAGTAGCTGTTTATCCAGTGCTTTACCCATCACTCCTCTGCTGAAGGCTTCAGCTAGCTCTAATCAGGGGAAAAATGCAAATTAAAGGGTGCATTTCTGTGTTTGCCAGGAGAAATGTGCTCATTTGCCTGACAGTTGTCTGTCATAACTCATAACCACTACTGCAGTAATGAATAACATGCATTTTGCCTCACTTAGATAACAATGATTAGCTCTGATCATTAATGACTCCATGCATTAGTTAGACCTGAGAGTGGCTAGTTAATCTGACTCAAGCTCGGGATAGCAGAGATTTAGTTGCTCCAAGTGAAAGTTTTGGTTTCAATTTACACCATGGGTCCTGATTAGGGGCCATTCATGAGGCTCTTAATTATGTGACAAAGCTCTACAACAAATCTCCAAAGCACCTGCTAAGCATGCAGAGGGACAGTGCCCTTTCATATGTAAACCAGAGCCAAGAGTCAAGATTGGTTTACACTCTTTAATTGTGAAAGAAATTCAAATCCCAGATTTATACTCAAAAATACCAACTGCATTTCTTCTGCAGGCACCAACACAAACCTTCTGCACTCTTATCCATGTGTACACATAGACAGAACTCTGGGTAGAGATCACAGTACTTGAGCTACTAGTTTGGATGCAGATTTCCAACAAAAATGAATCCCAGCATCATTAACACCTTGGAATTTCATGACCAAGATCTCCATGCTGTATCAGAAAGAGATTGTTCCTCTTTACTTTCCCCTATGTGTGGTTAAATCTGGATTGCTATGTCCAGATTTGGCCTCTCAACATAAGAAAGATGTGGATGCACTGGAGTTGAGTCCAGTGGAGGGTTACCAAGATGATCAAGGGCTGCCATGGCAGCTGAGAGGAGAGGCTGAGAGCTGGGTTTGTTTAACCACCCAAAGAGGAGGTTGGGGGAGATCTTAAGTTCACAAAAAAAGGTTTATTGAACACTAGAACCCTTAGAAGCTGTGCAATACTCATCCTTGGAGATGCTTTCAAGGACAGGCCCTAAGCAACGTGATCTAATTTGGAAGTTGGAGCAAACCTTGAAGTCAACCATGTGGGGACAGAAAACCTGCAGAGGTTCCTCCCACCAAGTCATTCTGTGGTTGTGTTATCTGGAAAAGAAATCATTTGTGGTGATAATTTAACACTTTCTACTACACTGCTACTGCAGGTGTTTTCCTACAGAGAAGGAAAATAGTCTAATGCAGCAATAAATTAGCCATCTGAAAACATCTTAGTTCAGATAATGTTTGAAAACTATGAATTTAGATCCCCAAACTCTCCAAGATGAGGAAGAAATAGTCAACTAAACTAAATGTATCATACCTGAAAGTCCTCTCAAATGTGTGTTGCAGTCTCTGGCATTCAGTCTGGGTTTTGGGGGTCTTAATTCCCTTTTTTCTCTAATCTTACACTAAAGCACTAAAGCTGTAGATAAATATATGCTAACATGCCTCAGAGCTACATCAGAAATAAGCTTACACAGAACCCACAGTGAAACAAATTAATCCCTGGCACTGTCTCCTACGTGTAATAACAAAAGGGATGAATACAACCCAAGCACATATAATTGCTGCTAAGCCAGATGCAGCTCCTTTTCAGAGCCCCCATTCCCTGATTTTCTTGCCATTTTTCAGCTGTGGGGCTCCTGGTCAGGCTCCAGATGTTCAATTATTGCATTTCATCCAGAGCTCCAATTCTCTTTTATTTCATGGGTTTTCAAGGAGATACCCTGTGGGCTGTAGGAGTTGTCTGGCCTTAATCTCAGCTTTCACACCTAGTTCACTCTACCAAATCCTTGTTCTCCACTACCTGTGCCACCTCCCTCAGCTGTTCCAAGTTTCTCATTGCAAAAGAATTGTCCATCCAAAACTGTTCCAGTGGAAAGGACTGAAAAAGCCAGGAATAATGGTTGGAGTGATGGACAGGTATCTCCTGCTCTCCCAATGCATCATTTATCAAGAGCTATGTGCTTACACCCAACAGGTTCCTGCTCCAGAGTCAAAATACTTTCACACTGCAGCTACTACTGTGGCTTTGGGCTGTGTACTGACTCTCTTTAATGATGAGAACTTCTTGATATGCAATTGGTAATGCAAATAATGACTTAGTTATACACAGAAAATCTTCAGCATAATAAAATGTTCTCTCATGTTGCCAGTGTAACAGATGTCCTGTTCAATTGCACTTGAAATGGAAAAATATTTAAAGCTTTGCATAATAATTAAAATAGGAAGTTGTAAAATAAGCGAAGTAAATGTTACCTTGATAGAATCATAGAATGAATGGCGTGGGTTGGGAGAGATCTTAAAGATCATCTTGTTCCAAGCCCCTTGTCATAGGCAGGGACACATTTCACTAGCCCAGATTGCCCCAAGCCCCATCCAACCTGGCCTGGAACACTGCCAGGGTTGAGGCAGCCACAGCTTCCCTGGGCAACCTGTGCCAGTGTCTCACCACCCTCACACGGGCAGAATTTCTTCCTAATATCCTAACCCTATCCTCCTCTGTCAGTGTGAAGCCATTCCCCCTTGCCCTGTCACTCCAGGCCCTTGTCAAAACTCCCTCTTCAACTCTCTCTTCCTCCAAATCCTCAATCCAGTCATAGAAGCATCAAGGTTGGAAGAGACTTCTAAGATCACTAAGTCCAACCATTAACCTGTCACTGTTGGAACTCCTAAATTCTAAACCATATCCTCCAGTGCCACATCCAGACACCTCTTAAATACCTCCAGGCATGGTGACTCCATCACCTCTCTGGGCAATATTCCAGGGCCTCAACACCCTCACAGGGAAAATATTTCTCCTCGCATCTCCTCTGACTCTGCCCTGGCTCAGCTCAAGGCCATTCCCTCTAGTCCTCTCCCTGCAGCCATGGCAGGACAGACCATCCCCCACCTCTCTCCAAGCCCTGTCAGGGAGTTGCAGAGAGCCATGAGGTCACCCCTGAGCCTCTTCTCCAGGCTAACCAACCCAACTCCCTCAGCCCTTCCTCATGTGCTCTAGCCCTTTGCTGCCCTCCTTGCCCTTGGCTGGACTCGCTCCAGTGCCTCAATGGCCTTTTTGCAGTGAGGGGCCCAAAGCTGAACACAGCACTGAGCTGTGAGCTCCCCAGTGCCGAGTCCAGGGGGATGGTCACTGCCCTAGTCCTGCTGCCACACTGCTCTTGAGCCAGGCCAAGATGCCCTTGGCCTTCTTGGCCACCTGTGCACTGCAGCTCAAGCACCTGCCTAGAGCTATATTTTTCTACTAGGTACTGTCTTCTGCTTGTGACCCTGCATTACCCCTGTTTGCCTCTTACACTTGCAGTAGAAAGTTTTCACAGACACTAGTAAAGGCAGCTCTGCAGCAGACACTACAAGAAAGCTGCTTCACACCCTGCCTTGAAAGGAAATATGCAGCTTACACCTCCACCTCTTCCCTCTGCAGCTCTCTGAGGGAACCTGGATCCCAAACCATTGCTTTTAAAGTTAATTTGACACATGAAAAGTCTAAAAGCCTCCAGCTTTCCCTATTTCTGCAGCACCAATTTGAGGCTTTGACCTGGAACCCTCTGGCCTTTCCAATGTATGGCCATGGCTGTGGGAAGGGAAAACAGACCAGCACTAAATCAAGCTGCAGATTCTGTTTGCTCCAAGAGGGATTGAGTCTGGCCTAGGAGCTTACATTGGTTTATCAGACAAAACCTCCCTGTTCCAGAACTTTCAGTTCCCTTTACTAGGGCATAAATAAAAGAGTAAATTGGTTTGTATGTTCTGTAGTAAATACCCCCCAAAAAAGTAGAATTTAGACTCTGACTGAGGAAAGCTTAAAGGTTTAGTGTTTGTTCTACTTCTTCTCCAAATCCAAATAGGCTCCTTCAGAGAATTAATTGGATGTACCAGGAATCAAGGGGACTTGGGCTGCTGAATCATACTTCTGATGGATATTACACATCAAAGAGCTGTTAAGTAATTGCACACCAAAACACAGACTGTTGCCTCATTATATGCAAAAAGATGCTGCAATCTATTTTACCAAATTGCTTTTGTACATCAGAATAGTGTCCAAAATTGGCTAAAAATTCTGTAGCTCATCCACTAAGGTATTTACATGCTAAATAGCAACTTGGACACATTTTCACCGCTGGTCATCTTTCAGAAAGGGAGGTTTAAGCAGAAACAATGACCATATTTGTAACTGCAGCAGAGGTTTAATTATGAAGGATTTAAAGGAGCATTAGAATAGAGTTCATAAAGAAAAACATTTTCAAAATGTTAATGGAAAAACTTGACTTTTCCTTACTGTAACCAAAAATAACATGCTAGTGATCATGAAGTACCAGAGACCTTGCTTAATTGGCACTGATCTTGTATAAAGTCTTCACTCTGGTCTACAATAATTGGGCTCAAAGTCCCTTAAAGCTAATACCAGAAATTGTGGTTTTATGGTTTCTTACAAAATATGACACTTTTTCCCCCTTCAGCAGGGAAGTGAAACAGAGAAGATCCTAATTTAAAGCCAATTAAAGATCAGTCACTCCATGCAATCAGTAACTGTATTCTGTTGAGGTGGCATTTGTTTTCCAACCTCACACAATGTCATGAATATGGAACAGCTCCAAATTATACTTTGGTGTATTGATAGGTTTTCTTCTACAAATGGGATATACAAATCATGATTGGCAAATAGCATTTTAATGCCTCTGAGCAACCTCAAGTTAAGTATGACTCCAAAACTAGAGGACCTTTACAATTAGCAGAAGGATTATGAGTTGCTTTTCCTTCTCCCTCTACAAGATATCAAGGCTGCATCAGCTTAAAAGTAATGACCTTTCTCCCCACCCAAAGTAACAGATCGACCTTGATGTAGGAAAAGTACTTAATTCATAGTCTAATTATATTGCTCCTCACAGACACCACCTTCTCTTTGCTCCCAACCCAGACGCTCCACAAGAACACCAGGAGTCTGTGGAGCCTGTGGGATGACAATGACTGGCAGCCAGTGAAGGCTACACGCTGCCTTGGGTGCTCAGACACCAAGACAATGAGGTCTCAGAGAAGGTCAATGGTCAGGGCTAAGCTCTGGTTTGGGAACCAAATCTCTGGCCTTCAGCAGATTTCTTGTCCTGTCCTGGAAATGATGCCTCATACTTCCCTATCTCAGGCATTGCCTTTGGGCAGGTGGTCACAGCACAACTGTTCATTGTGGCAGATGTTCGGAGGATAAATACTGCCCTAACCTTGATGTTTGGCAGTCAGGTATGAATGTGAAGCCTGGTGGATACAATAGACAGTGGATACAACTTCAAAAACTGAGAGACATTGGCAGAATTAGGGAATGGAAAGAAATAAGTATTTAGGTCATATATTAATACATCAAAATACAGGTATTCCAAGATTTCTCCTATTAAAAGCCTATGTACCAGTTGCCTCTGGAAAGACAAGAATCAATCTACCTAAAAAAATCTCCCAGCTAATGTTAACTATGAAACAGAACTTGAATGCACATTGCAAACAACTATCAGGGTAACAAGTAACACAGAAATCAGCCCAGCTGTTGGAAATACTGGAGACACTCCTGAGAAATCAGATAAAGAGAAAGCCTCAAGTCCTGAAGGTACAGATAACAAGATAGTGTGCATTTAGAGCCGTGAAACAGGAGTGTGAATCACTGCAGGATCACCGGAAAAGGACCAAAATGGGTATTATCACCAGTAACACACCAGTAATGTCCAAGGCCCTTAGAAACACTAGAAATGATATCAGAGTAGGTGATCACAGAGGTCTCTTCGGCCTTAAAAGTTAAATAGTGTGTGCCTGCAATAATTTATGTCTCCACAAGTCTTTTGCCATAAGCACAAAACATTGTAGGTAGTTTCTTTGCTTACTTGGAATCCAGGAACTAGAAACAAACCAGGGTTAATTTCTGTAGCTTGAATGATGATTTTTACATTATCACATTCACTCCAGCACCATGGAAGATGTGCATTGGATGAATGATTAGGCAATGACCCTGCAGAATCAGAAAATGACGGTGTAATATAAATCAGAGATGCCAAATACTTCCTCACACCTCTTTTGTACCCTGATCTCCTTAAAAAGCCATGAGGATCTCCTACACCTCCTGGAGAACTGTGCTAAAGATGTCTCTTTCTCTGGTTAGGAAATTTCTCGCTTGCTTTGCTAGAACTCCTCTGGGAGCAGGTTAAGGAAAAGTCACGCAGGGTTGAATTTGCTGAGCCACCCTGGGTGAGATGCTGCCACCACCCGGTTTTGCTAGCACCAGCGATAAAACTCTTGCTTTCTGCAGCCTGAAATGCAGCTCAGACTTTCCACTGAAAATTTGCAGACCAAACTCTCAACACAGCTTTGTGTTTAGTAATTTATATTTTAGGACATTTGTCGGGGGAGGGGGGAATATTACTTTCCTTTTTTTACTTTCTTCTGTAGTTCACTTTCCCTTCTGTGAATGCTTTTGCTTTCTATTCTCATTATACTCTACCACATGGCTGATTTTCTTGCCTTTATTTTCTTCCTTTGGGTTAAAGCAATTAATAATAAAAGTCACATGAAAGCCAGAACTACAGAGGAAAACCCTGCAGCCTAAAGACTGTGCTTGGAAAATGTGTTCTTCAACTGGACAGGTCTGGTGGCCTGGGGAGAAGACAGGAGCTGAAAATGAGCAAATCTCTCAGTATCTTCAAAGCTGAAGGAGTCCTGCTGCTTTCCAGGCACTGAGAATCAGCAGGGCCAATCCCACAGAAGCGACCCACCGCAGTGATACCTTTGGGGGCCTTTCAGGGTCTTTTGGAGGCATCTTTTCCCAGGTTTGTCTGAAAACACAGATCCTGCAGAAGTCCAAACACCCTGTGTGCTGCTGCAGCACTCTGCAGTCATTACTTAGCTGCTACCTCCAGCAGCTTTCAGCAATGGGAACCAGGTGAGAACAGCTGAGGGATGAACAGTTCCAAAGGCCTTCACAAACACAAAAGAGAACATTTTCACCCATGCTGTGCACCTCCTGCTGCACCCCTTGTCCACCAGGATCCAGGAGCACAACACATGCATCCCCCTTCAAGAATAGAGATGGTTCTTTGGATCACTTTTCTCCTGGTTATTCATAATTTAGGGGTAGGTACTCACTGCTCTCTGTACAAGCCTGACTCTACTTTTGGCTTTGCATTACTACTGGCAGTGTGGGTAATGATTCACATGACTGTGTTTCACAAATGTTAAATAACCAATTAAGAGCATTAATAAAATCATGGAATCATCAAGGTTGGAGGAGACCTCTAAGATTATCAAGTCCAACCATTAACTTGTCACTGCTGGAACTCCTGAACCATGTCCTCCAGAGCCAGATCCAGAGACCTTAAACACTGCCCAGAGATGGTGACTCCACCAACATCCTGGGCAATATTCCAGTGCCTGAGCATCCTCACAGTGACCTTCCACCTCCCATTTCTGCTCATGAACAGGTACATCAGCCCTGCATTAGGGAAGAAGTTCTGCATGAAGCACATCTGCTGAATGTCCTACTTTAAATGATAACTGCAGGGTTAATCGAACACCTCAGCCTCATCTCTCTGCATCAGCAGTGCAGAAGGCTACAAGCTGTACTGCAGCAGCATTTTCACTTGAGTTTGTTTTTGCAAGCAACTACAATAAAACATTGACTGCAAAGAAAAAACAGCATTAGGGAGAAATATTTAAAAGCAATGGCCCTGTTGAGATCACCAGAAACAGTTCTATTTTAACAGGCTCAGGAATAGCATTTTTCATATTTCAGCATATTTTTACCATGATACTCCTTTATATTTCCTGAATTTATAGTCTGCCCTGCATGGAAGGCTAACCTGTGTAGGATATCAAGAACAAAACAACAAAATCACTAAGGTCATGATGAGATGGAAAAGTTACCTGAGTTATATAGACACTTCATCCAAGTAATGATAAATATTTAGAGGACTTGCATGTTACTATATATCACATTAATGCAGAAATATCCATTCATACTTCCTAGTAATTCCAAAAATCCTATTGGTTCACAGCATTAATGTGATTTTTTTCACTCCTATTATTTTACCAATATTCTCACAAACCCTTGGGTAGTACCAGCTTTATATTTATTGATATTTCCCCTGGTATCTGACTACTTGACTCTGTAGTCATTAGCAGAACTGGGCCCATAAAAAGTCACCTAATTTTACAAGAGTGACATAATTTGAATTAAAGGGCCTTGGCTGAAATTCAGCCAAGCACAAACCAACCTAGCCAAGTCAACCTTTAAGGTCTGACCATTCTGACTTAAAAATAAACTGCCTGTCACACCTTTAATCCACATGTTGCTCTCTCTGTAGCTATTTGTTGAGTGGGCCGTTATCTCAGTGAGTGCTGGAAATAGCCCTAGACCTCCTCTAGGCACAGAACAGCTACTTCTTGCACTTAATAAAACCTGACAACAAGAGAGCTATCAGCTATGTCAGTGTTATGGGTCTTCCTCAGCAAGGTTCAAAACCAGAGCAATCCTTTCATTGTAATGCTGAAAGAAAAAGGCACTAAACCAGTGACACCCTCCACAAATACTGACCCTTAGCGTGAGCTGCCAGCACAGATTATTTACACATATTGCAAACAAAACACATTGCAAACCAGCACAGAAGGGTATGAAAGGCATTCAGATTAGATGTTAGGGGAAATACTTTCCTCATTCAGGTGTTCAGGCACTGGGATATTGCCCAGGGAGGTGGTGGAGTCACCATCCCTGGAGGTGTTTAAGAGCTGTATGGAACTGGCACTGGAGGATATGGTTTAGGGTTTAGGGGTTCCAGCAGTGACAGGTTGATGGCTGGGCTTGATGATCTTAGAGGTCTCCTCCAACCTTTATGGTTTGATGATCCTATGAATGTCTATTGGAGAATTACACAGTCTTGGCAAGTCTCTGAGCAAGCATATTCTAATTTTTTAAGCTCCCCAGTGCCAAGTCCAGGGGGATGGTCACCGCCTTAGTCCTGCTGCCACACTGCTCTTGAGCCAGGCCAAGATGCCCTTGGCCTTCTTGGCCACCTGTGTGCTGCAGATGCTTAAAACAACCAGAGAAACCTGGAAGCAATTTGCCTCAGCAGCACAGCACTGGTTGCTGTTGCTGTCAGTATTGGCTCCACACTGCTCTGAACTGTTAGAGAGTTGGAACTTTGCCATTAACAAGTGGGATTGGGAATAGAAAAACTTACCAGCCTTCTCTCCTAATGCCTACAGATGATAGTCAGGGGCAACATTAAAGCCTCACTGATCGTGCCTCACTTTTAATTTGCCCTCCATTCCTTACACATTTCCTTTAGTGAGCATAACCACATGTCCAGATGAACTCATCCAGCACAGGCTGTAGAAACCACCTGGCCCTAAAGCTGCATTGAAAAGCTGGGGGTTTGTAAGTATTCACTGGTAGAATTAGCACCTTGAATAGGCCATTGCTGAGCCAAGAGTGTAAACTCTAATATGGATTAGAGAAATATTAACAGCCTGTCACACTCAGGTGGTATTTTGCATGCTACCTAGTAATTAATCTATTTAAAATACAACAGGAGAATAATTTAAACTGTCCTTTTAAAATTCAAATGGAGGAAGCCAACAGCAAGGTCACATGAAGAAATGAGAAAAAAAAAGAAGCAGAAACACAGCCAGTATGGTTCCAGAATGATTTTATAACCATCCTCTATTGAATGAGACCTTACAAAACCAAGCAGAGAAGGATCTCTGACAGAGCCTTTTCTGTCCTCTGTTTCTTGATGAGATTCCAGATCAGTAAATACAAGTTAACAGAAAGTGGCTGAAGAGTGGCTTGAATGGATTAAATTCAACTGCCAATATTCAAAATTTAATGCAAATTTTTCATATAATAAAATGCCCAAAATGCAAAAAAATGAAATAAGAATACTAGAGCATGAATAAGAGAATAATAAGCTCACAACAGTTGCCTCACCAGAGATCTACTTCCCCAGTGCCCAAAGAAACACAAGCAAACAGAAAGGTCACTGAACTTGCTAAACTGCATTTTAGAAGCTCCTTACCTTTGTTTAATCATAAGAATGCAAGTAGGACCATGCAGAGTCCCTCTAGTGCCTTCCCTCTCCATGCAAAGAGCTGTTTAAAGAACAGAAAACCCCTACACCATCAGCAACGCCTTTCCTTCAGCATCGAATTAACATGTATGGAGGAGAGCAGTCAGCTCGGCTTACAGCTCAGCTGAGGTGCCCAACTACCTCCAGTGCAGCTCAGGAGTTAAGAGGGCTTTAAATACATTGATTTCAAGACAAAACACATGAGCTACAAATTGAATTACACCTGTAGCACAACTGTCTGTAAGATAAGACACTGTAGGAGTTCGAATAATGTCACCCAGATGCTTCCCATTTGAATCCCAAGTGGTGTCTTGCACGTTTGTACTGCAGGAAGGGCTATGGAGATGCTGTTTCTAAGCCTTTTAAAACAGAAAAAGGCAACAAAACATGACAGGAACATGAACAGAAACACCTGTTTGCACAAGGTTTTTTATCCTTGCTCTTAGGAGTGTTGGCAGTCCAAGTTCTTGAACGGGATGGTATTTTTTGGTGCAACTGGAGATTGCTAAAGGATCCCAGTCCTGCATCCCTGTAACGCCCTGGTCTGCTAGGTGGGTTGAGGGGAAGGTGATTTTGAATTACTCTGGGCGGTGCACAGGAGAAAAAACTCAGTTCTCAGGAGGTTCAAGAAGAAATACATTTTACATATAAACTTTGGGTCGTCCGTGTGGAATAAGACATTTGGCAAAGGGAAAATCAGTAAACTTCACAGCATTCAAACATTCCGTGCAAACTTCACCTCAGCACAGCTTAGAGAACTAAGCCTGAGCCAGGCACTGATCATGGCACTTAGCAAGTCATTAAGGGGATGCTGCTCAGCGCGGCTTGCAGCTTAATATAGTGCGAGGGAGAAGAGAGAAAAAGAGAAAAGTAGAGAACAAAACAGGTAGATAGTCACCACCCGTGGATCCAGCGTGGTCTCATCAGCTTCCAACCCAGGGCACTGGGGCACCACGGGTACACGTCTCGCTCTGCATTTATGCCTTCCCTTTCCCCGGGACCCTCCCCAGGTGTGAGCTCACACCTGTGCTGTGCTTTAGGCAGAGCCAGGAGCTTCAGCATCATCTCGGGGCTTGCAGCAAGGACACGAGGGCTCTGCACCATCTCGGGGCTCACATCAGAGCCATGTGGTCACCAACACCAGGACAATGTAGAGAGGTGTTCCCTGCTGAGGCTCAAGGGTTGGAGGGGAGCAGCCACCCACAAACCTACACAGAGCTCAACCTGTTCCCCTCACTCCTTTTCCAAGTGGTTGTTTTGAGCCAGACAACTTTTCCCCCAGTCCCTGACAAACCCACATAGTCTTTTTGGTTATATTGAACTTTAAAGGTTCTCTGGAGTTGAAAAATTACTACCCCTGTCAACAGTTTGTTATATTCATCAACTCTGTGTCTTCAGAAGAATGAACTTGCCATTCTGTCAGAATTTGTCTGCTTTGGGAGGTGTGATTAGGCTTTAACCATTGGTGTAGAAATGTCATTCTTTCTTCCAGTTCATTGCTTTCCAGCCCAAAGCTTTGTTCATGGACTATAGATTATATAATACCTTAAAATGAATTGTGGGTGTAGCAACTGCTTATAAAAAGAAATCAAACCTGATTGCTTCTTTTGAATAAAAATTCTCTTTTGCACATAAGTGTGTGATAAGGAATCTTTATCTTGCTCAGATCTTAAGGGGAACTCATGGCTGGTGAATAGCAACAGAATTGAGCCTCTCTGTTTGCATTTTTATGAGGTAGAAGCAGCTTGCAATGTATAGAGAAGTGCATAGAGATGCCAGAGCATCAGAAACAATGCAAACAGCAAGAGACAACCAATGGAGAAACCTGGGTGTAAGCAGGTCTCAGCCTAGGAGAGAAAGGCAGGCTTCAGAGTTCAGTGATCTCCACTCATACCTGCTCACTCTGCATAGAAGTTAAGAGCTGAGGCTAAAGTGAACCTTTCTTCAAGAACTGCCAAAGGCAGCAAATACAAGTAGGTCTGAAACCACTTAAGATTGACCCATAATGACTGTTGTTCATTCAGTCTGGCAAAGGGAGCTCCTCATCCTTCCTAGGCATTGTGTGATCTGGAGAAACCAGAGGAGGAGACTCAGTATTGCTCTCCTGGCTAAAGTCTAGACCTGGGAAGAGTTATATGGACCACCAAAGGCTGAACACCTCTACCAGTACACCTAAGAGTGTGTCTGTGTACCAGTACACAAGGGAGCTCCTTTGGTACCACCTCTGGCAATGCATCACCCCCAATCAGCCCATCATCTGCTTAGGCCTTTACAAGCTGCTACAAGGATATGTAGCATTACAGATCTAAAAGGAGCCCTGCCTGTCACCAAGCTTTGCCAAAAGAGGTCAGTGCTGTCCCCTGTCAAGCTAGAGCCTAGTGAAACATCCGTATTTCTCTTGTTGGATGACATTATATAGTTTCTTGTTTGAATGACAGCAGGTGCTATGAATAAAACAGAATAAGATGCACAAGAAATGCTCCAGAAGCAAAGGAAACTCAGACAAGCTCTAGGAAGAGTTGTCACCATGTGTTTTTTGATACCAGGGGTAGGGAGTTTTGCTTTTCAACTCACACCTTCAAAAGCTCCTAAAGACATCACTTCACCCTCCAGGAAAGTCCTAGCAGAGACTCTACCAATGTCCAGGCTCACTGCACTCTGCCTCCTGTAGAAATGCAACACTACACGTTCCTGATTCTACTGAAAACCATAAGAAATACAACATTCCCTGCAGCACTTGGGAGCACAGATCCCAGTTTTGATGGCACTCATCTCAAATAGCCAAAGAGTGAGATATAAACAGGCTGGAGTTACACATCTGTCATACACTCTATGACAGCTCTTGAAGATACTGCAGCATAACTCATTTCCCATCACAACAGCTAATCTTTCATAAGGCTAATACCTGAACACTAACATTTTTGCTAGGTAGAAAAATACAAAGCCCAAGCCTTGTATGTATTACATAATGTCCACCCAGGGATGAAAGCAATGGGATTGTTTTCATTAACCTTTCATTCTTATAAAGGGGCCAAAATCAATAGCAAATTTAGTCAGGCAAGTGAAAGGCAATTTCAAGCAATTTCACAAGGGATTTCATTTCCACTGCTTTTTTTTCCCACCTTACAAATTCTAATAAAAAATAATATGATCTGTCCAAATGGAAGACAAATACAAAAAGCAAGATGCTGTCAGCTCCTCAAAGGCACAGGATGAAACTGCCTTTTTACAGCTGGATAATTGTCTTACTGAAAATATTGCTTTCTTTGGAATCCTGAGCAAATCTGCAAGGCACTGTCTCTCTGACAGCCTGTGGCACACTCTGGTGCACAGTACTGAGCAAGTCACTTTTAAATAAAGCATCTATGATCCAGATTTTTTTCCTATGGTAAATTAAGCAATTTCTTTCTGGTGCACTTTGGCCTTTCGTGCCATGAACAGAGGTTTAAATAACAGGGATTTTGATGCCCTTTCTAGCTTTGCTATTCCTCTTATCCATTCCTCTGTATTTCGCCTGTTAAAGAGCTGTCTTTGAATTCAAACATCAGACAGAAGCAATGATAAAAACCACAGAGTCATTCAGCAGCAACTCCAGTTTCCACAGAGGACAAAAACTGCTGAAAAAGCATAAAACATGATCAATAACGGTTTAGTTTCATCTAAGACTTGACCTCTTTCCATGAGTTTTCCATGTGCATTTTCCAGAGTCTGTCATAGTGCTGTGAGGGGCAGAGAGGGAGCAGGGGTAGCCCCAACCTGGTGCATCAGTCCCACTGGTTCCCTCATAGCCCACAACTCCTAACATGAGGTCCTGTTTTAGTTTGTTGGGGTGGGTTTTTGTTTTTTTAGTAGCTTCACAAACTACTTTAAGGCTATAGAACTACTCCAGCAACTTGGTGTCCCATTGCCCATGGTGGCTGAGGTGCCAGGGAGAGGGCAAGAGGCAGCACATATACACCATGCTCTTCCCAGACTGACTCAGAAGAACTTCCCTTGTCATTCCCTGACACAAAGGACAGTGTTTAAAACTAATTTTCAACAAGATTTACCAAAACTTCCTGTTTAGATTAAATATGATGCGTGTATGTTCTTTTCAATGCAAAGCAGGACACCAGAACTGCAGATGTATGTTCTCTCTGGATGTGCCCAGGGTACAAAGCTCCTTTGCTCTCACTGCTGGCAGTTGAAGACTCATGTGGGCTCCTGTTTAAACAAAGCAATTAAAGCACTTTATGTACAGAGCATAAGCTGAGCTTCTTATCACATGACCATATGAGTAATAGGTGACATCCAGAATTAATCAATTATTCCTCCTCTGGAAGTTATTATTCCAATTAGTTTTCTTTTTCACTCACCACTTTGAGGAGAAGCTGAACTCTTTCAATATCCCTCACACCATGCCCAGAAGCAAAGGGAGTTTAGCACTGGCATTTTCTCTGAGGTAGATACCAAAGAAGGGAAAAGAGGAGGAGAGCAGGAGACCACACATGTCTCCTTTGGCTCCATGTCTGTCTCCATTCCCAAACCAGGAATACATTCATAGGTTCATACATTGTTCAGGGGTTGGAATGGACTTTAGAGATCATGCAGTGCCAACCCCCTGCCCTGGGCAGGGACACCTCCCACCAGAACAGGTTGCTCAAGGCTTTAGCCAACCTGGCTCTGAACACTGCCAGGGTTGGGGCAACCACAGCCTCCCTGGGCAACCTGTGCCAGTGTCTCACCACCCTCACAGGAAAAACTTCTTCCTAATATCTAACCTAAATTTCCCCTTTTTCACTTTGTACCCTATCACTGCAGTTCCTAACACAGAGTCCTTCTGCAGCTTCCCTGGAGTCCCTACAGATCCTGGCAGGTTGCTCTGAGGTCTCCACACAACCTGTTCTAGTGTCTCTCTACCCTCACAGAAAAAGACTTCTTCCTAATATCTAACCTAAATTTCCCCTTTTTCACTTTGTACCCTATCACTGCAGTTCCTAACAAGTTGAACCACCGTAGGTCATTTAGCTGTATGAAAGCCCCATGGATGTCCCTTCCTGCCATGTCTAGTCCACATTTTGGTCCTGATAGAGCACTCCAGCATCTACAAGCAAAGTACATGTTCCAGAGTACATGGATTATAAACACCTGCTTGAGTAATTCACAATAAAGCCCTTGAATAACATAGTAGTCAAGTATATTAATTATGGGTAAGAGACCTTATCACTGGGTACAACTTCCTCATGGAGGGAAGTGGAGGGGCAGCACTGACCTCTGCTCTCTGGCAACCAGTGACAGGAATGGTCTGAAGTTGTGTCACAGGAGGATTAGGCTGGAGATCAGAAAATGGTTCTTCCCCCAGAGGGTGTTTGGGCACTGGAACAGCTCCCCAGGGCAGTGGTCACAGCCCCAAGCCTGACAGAGCTCAAGGAGTGTTTGGACAATGCTCTCAGGCACAGGGTGTGATTCTTAGGGATGTCCTGTGCAGGGCCAGGACTCGGACTAGATGGTCCTTGTGGATCCCATTCCAGCTCTGATTATTCTGTGATTCTGTGATACTTTGGCTATATGTTTTCAGATAGAAAACGGTTTAAAATGGAGCTCTGCTACACCATAGACCACAGTGAAAGGACTTTATTCTGATTTGCTTTTCTTACAAGCTCTAATTAAACTTTCACACAGCATCTTTAGACTTACAATTACTTGGCTGCCCATCTTCCAGCCAGTGGAGCATAGCTGTCCGTGTACCTTCCACAATCAACTTGCTGCAGTCTGATAAGGTGCTTGAATCATCTCCATACTCAGCCACAGGCATATTCAACACATTTGGTATTTGTAAGCTCTTTCTAAAATACACTTTGAAGTTGTCAGTGGTATACAGCTGGAGAATTTTTATCCAAAACACCCTGACATATATCCCTTTCTAGATGGCCAAACTGCTAAAAAGTGCTCTCTAATCCTGAATATTTTTAATTAAATCTTATTATAAAATGGCAGGAGGCATAGAAATCCATAATAGTCCTTTTAAAACAAAATCAAAAGAGGTTCTGTTCTCCCCCTTGAGGAAGTTTGGCTCTTTTATATCACGTAGATTTACATACTGAATATTCAGTATCGGTTACACATCTCTCTCCAGTGCCAGAAACAGGTCATTAACTTGCTTTTTTCTCTTAATTATGAAGTTAGACAAATTTATTTTTCACTTGCTTTGAACAGGAAAGAGACAAGTTCCCAATTAACTCAGCATTCAGATTCCATCAGTGTCACTGAGTTAGGAAACTTTTCCAGGCAGGATGGCAGCAGCACAACCTATTTATAGATCTCCTTGTATTTGCTCAGCTGAAGGCACCAAGGGCCCCCAGAATGGGCATCCATAACTGGGGGCACTTAAATGCTTTTCCTTATCTCCCCCCCAGCATTATCCCACATGAGAGCATCAATTCAGCTGATCTCTCCTGAGTCAATGAGCATCAAGTTGCTCTGTCTCCAAAGCAGAGCATTTGCAGCCTGTCAGGAGTGAGTTTCTGCTGGCATATTCTTTCATCTGACACTCCACTAATCACATTTCAGTTTGTTCTGCTCTTCACTCATCAGTTATGTTGAACCTGAACTTCCCCTTCCTGTCACTGGGGAAAAAAGCAATATACCACAGCATTAATTCCCTTCCTTTTCATGTTATTTTTGATCTCTGCATCATAAAATGCTCTGGAAAATTTGCTAAATGTGGTTCATTTAAAATTGCTAATCTATTTTGGTATCAGATTTAAATATTTATATGCTTTCCTTATATTTTCACCAAGTGGAATATGATGAGCAATTTCTTTCTCCAAAGATGGCTGGGAAGAAGCTCTCGAGCTATTTATTCTGTGTCTCCCATCCCCAAAATGATCAGGTTATTTAGATAAAAGGAAAGGCTCATCAGCACTACACTATCCAAATTTTGACTCCTACTGCCTAGTGGTTCACAAGCTCAGGAAAAAAACTTCCAGCACAGTCTGAGCATTTTCTTGTGGGAGTCATTCCAAAAAGCAGCTTGGTTCCAGTCATCTGCCTGAGGGTAGGAAAGACCTACAGAGGGACCTGGACAGACTTGATCAGTGGCCTGAGGACAAATACATGATGGTCACTAAAGCTCAGTGCTGGTCCTGCCCTTGAGATACAACAACCCCATGCAGCTCCAGGCTGGGGGAGGAGTGGGGAGAGAGGTGTTGGCCACAAAGGGACTTGGCAGTGCTGGTGGCAGCAGCTCCATGGGAGACAACAGTGTGCACAGGTGGCCAAGAAGGCCAAGGGCATCTTGGCCTGGCTCAAGAGCAGTGTGGCTGCAGGACTAGGGCAGGGATCATCCCCCTGGACTCAGCACTGGGGAGCTCACAGCTCAGTGCTGTGTTCAGCTTTGGGCCCCTCACTGCAAAAAGGCCATTGAGGCACTGGAGCGAGTCCAGCCAAGGGCAAGGAGGGCAGCAAAGGGCTAGAGCACATGAGGAAGGGCTGAGGGAGTTGGGTTGGTTAGCCTAGAGAAGAGGCTCAGGGGTGACTTGACACAGCTGACAGCAGAGCCTGGTCACAAGTTAACATGTGAGACCTTGAGCACCTTCCTGCTGCAGAATCCAGGTAAGGTCCAACAAGTGGATTGAAACAGTGAAATCAAATTGTCTGTGCACTGAAAACCATGGAAATGTTTTGCTTATGATTCTCATTTCCAAATTGTCTGTGTGTGAACAGAAGCACAAGCTGCAAAGCCTGCAGTGAGCTCAAGGACATTAGGCAGCTTTTCTCTCCTGCCTCTGAAACTTCAGGTGCCAAGTGAGCTCAGACAGCAGCACTGAACCCAATTGCCAGAGATTAAAACAAAATCTAAAGTAGTCTCAGGAAGATGCATTAAATGAACTGTGATGGCAAATGTGAGACAAGACAATCAACCCCATGAATGGACCCTATTAATCAGCCACACTTCATGACCAACACAAAGCAGAACTGACAGATACATTATAACAGCATTTTCCTGAATCACTGAGAGGATTTGTTTTCCAGATGTGTCTGCCTTTGTCTTAAGTGACCACTTACCAAGAATGACGTGAGTTTTATATCTTCCATCTCTGCCAGAAGAAAATACCCTTTGCTGGACAGCAAATACTGGTTTGGTTATA
This sequence comes from Acanthisitta chloris, assembly GCF_000695815.1. Taxonomy (NCBI): domain Eukaryota; kingdom Metazoa; phylum Chordata; class Aves; order Passeriformes; family Acanthisittidae; genus Acanthisitta; species Acanthisitta chloris. The sequence continues at coordinate 60,005 of NW_008674258.1, forward strand.
GTATTATCCTAGCTAAGTATCTTTGATCAATCAGGGGCACAGCTTTATGTTCAGGGTGTAAAATGAGGGATTTATGATATTTTAACAACTAGATCATTAAGACATTGGAGACATAACTCTACCACAAAACCTTTTGGGTTTGTTTTATTAGAATTCAGCTGACGGGTACATAAGAACTTGCCTACAAGGCAGTCAAAGCCAGAAAGTAAGGCAAGAAATCCAACCAAAAATTGAGCTAACACTTCACTCTTTTTCATTAATAAAAACATCATGTTATTATGTGGATTGTGCTGGCTGTTTAATCAATTATTCCATGAAAGAGTGAATTATGCTTGGGTGTCAGACCCTTAAATAACCAACAATTAGTGCTCAAAATAAGTAGCCCAGATGTGCTCATTACTCAGCATCAAGTAATCCACCTTGACTGATACCTTGAAATTGCTGCTGTCCTGTCAGCAATGCCCATGGCACTGGTTAGTCCTTTAAGACACCATGAATATCCAGCTATTCCTATGGAGGTTTGAAGACTGAGACAATGCTAATCCCTGTAACCTTAAATACATAAAGACATCCATTTGTGATATGGTTACAAAAAGAGACAGTTTAAAGTCATTCATGTGAAAGGTGGGAAACCATCCAAGCCTTCCTTTCAATTCCCTGAGTGTCATGTGAAGCTATTCCATGATAGTCAAAACAAAAGGGGCAAATGTAATACAAACCCCATGTTTTGTATTTCTCATAGTGTGTTGTATCCTGCTTTAAAGTAAATCTTCAGAGATTCTGAGGTAGGAATGTATCAAGATACACAATACTGATTGCAAATACAAGACTGAAGAGTAAAGGGATGAGAAAAGAGGTACTATAGCAACAGATCCAAACATTTCAGGCACTGGAATATTGCCCAGGGTGGTGGTGGAGTCACCATCCTTGGAGGTGTTTAAGAGCTGTGATCCGGTTCTGGTGCTGGAGGATATGGTTTAGGATTTAGGGATTACAGCAGTGACAGGTTAATGGTTGGACTGGATGATCTTAGTGGTCTCCTCCAACCTTGATAATTCTATGATTCTAATCTCTTGGACCTGGGCACTGTAAATATGCAAGGACAGACATGCTTTTTGCACGTCATTCCCATAGAGATGTATTCATGAACCAGTGCCAGACTGAGACACCTTACCAGTGCCGAGTCCAGGGGGATGATCACTGCCCTAGTCCTGCTGCCACACTGCTCTTGAGCCAGGCCAAGGTGCCCTTGGCCTTCTTGGCCACCTGTGCACACTGTTGGCTCCCACAGAGCTGCGGCCACCAGCACTGCCAAGTCCCTTCGTAAGCAACACCTCCCTCCCCACGCCTCTCCAGGCCTGGAGCTGCATGGGGTTGTCGTGTCCCAAGGGCAGGACCAGCACTGAGTCTTATTGACCCTCAGCCCATTGATTAAGTCCAAACTTATCACCAGTTTTGCTCAGAATCATCTCTGCATTTGTTACAGCAAGTCAGATGTCAGATTTTAGTACCTTCTCAGAGTTTCAGCTGAGAATACAGGTGAGTGTGTAGAACCTCAGCCCAAGTCTACCTGATGCAATAGCACTTTTCCCAATTCAATAAAAGAAAAGTCCTATAACTTAACTGTCAATCCTTCTAGAAATATATCTATCTCCTCCCTCATTCTAGGACGTAAATTCTCAATAAATTTTGTCATTTGACCTCCTTGTGGAAGATTTGTGGCATTTGAACAATAAATCAATAGTGGTTTATGAAACACCTCGCTCACTGCAGAGACTCTCTGAAATGACACATTCAAGAGAAATCGGATTTGCTAGCAAGACTCTCTGTTTTCCCTTTTGGGATAAATAGCAGCTGACATTGAGCATCACTTTCAGTTTAACCAGAGCAAAGCCGCCACCCAAACTCCCAATGACAGTCCCAGGGAAGTTCTGTCTGAAAGGGAAGATACCACAAAAAAGAAAAGGGATACATTTAAGGAAATGTATTTGGAGTCTAGATATAGCGTTTGGTTCCTACTGTTGATGCCCAAGAGATCTTGCTGGACACTGAACAAGCATTTTGCTGCTCCCCTTCAAACAAAGGGACATCCTTGTGTTTCCTTTTTAAGACTGTAAACTGGTAGATGAAAGGGTGAAGCCTCTTTTGAAAGGAAAGTCTCATTTCAAGGAGCACAGACAATTCTGTCCTCGGTATAGCAGCTGTATTTTTCCAAGGGAAGACACCTATTAATGAGGAAGAGGATTTTGTCTTCTTTAGATCTGGAAGAAAAAGGTGTCCAGATCCAACACTAGAACCAATGGAGTGGTTCATGAGCAAGTTACAAATGCTCTTATCAGATTCTATGAGCAGCAAAAGCTAAATCATCCATTGTTATTACACTTCTTTCTTCTAAATACCATATTTGATATCCAAACAAAAAACACAGATGAAAAATTCCAGTCAACTTCCCACTTAAAGCTGAAAATCAGTCACTAACTTGGACTGGTAGTGGTGAGATATCCTAAACAGGGTGAAATATCATCAGCTGAGGAGCCAGGAGCTCAGACAATTCTCGCTAACAAATATGCTCTTTCAAAGACTTCTCAGAGAAGCTAAATACCAAATAAGTATCAAGTTTTAACAGTCCAAGGCAGCAGCTGGACAGTCAGGCATATGTTGTTACTATGTGCCAAGTGCATCCTTTCACTCCCATCCTGGTCTTTTTTCACCTGGACTCATGTCTGTCTAATCTTCTCTCTTCTTCCATGTGCCAAATTGCTAATACTTCCCTGATGTTGTCAGTCATGGTGCAGACACAGCTGCCACATCAGCTCCTCAACTGCTCTCAGCTTCAACTCTCAGTCAGCACAGAAAAGTCACTTTTAACTCAATAAAATCAAAAGTATCTACAATTCTTTCAGCTGTGTTGACTTAGTTTTGTTTCCTGGAGAAACAAACCTTCAGCAAGCATCCTCAGAGAGCTTACAAACAGCTCCTGGTGCCTTACCAACAGCATGTTCTATGCAGAGCCCTGTGGAATAAAACACATCTTGCAGGAATTCACAACCTGAATGGAAAATAATGAACCTCAGTAAGATAAACTTAAACCAACAGAGAATTTACTGACTTTTTCTGGTGGCCCATTACGAGTTGGACTAGGTGATCCTCAAGGGTCTCTTCCAACTCTGTATATTCTGTGTGATTCCTTGTCACCTACCACAGCCCACCCTGGTTTCTGGTGGGCAGAAGACCTAATGTAGAACTTATGTGGTTAATTTTGTTTTAAAGAACTCATTGCTTCCATTAGGCTTATTCTCCTTTCATGACAAACTTACATCAAAACCTCTCCAGCAAACCTCTCCTCGTTTTCTACCTTTCTGCTCAGTGCTGGAACAATGCAACACCAGCCCATTGCAGCAAGTCAGCATTTCCCCTCCAGAATGACCATGTGCTACAATTTGCCAGGGGCTGTACCACCAGATGACAAACCTCTAACTCCACATGCCAACCCTCCTTTATTTGTTCAGACATTCCTCAGAAAAATCAATTTGGGGTTGTTTTTTTTCTCCAGATTTGGAGGCTTTTACTAAGATAAAATTCATAGGAGATCCACAAAAATCCCTTGTTCCTCTTAGAAGAGAGTTGCCAACATTGGCCTGAGCTGAATAGTCTGGCATAGCAGGAAGAGGAGCAGGAGCCAAGAAAAGCCTGAATCGCCAAAAACATCCTGGCACCCATTTCTGGCAGTGAGGGGAAGCTCATGCATCACTGCTGGGTTTCCATTCTCATGCAGCTACCACAGGCTCTGGATTTTTCTTTTCAACCTGCCTCAGTTTGGCACTGAGTATCCAGTCAGACTTTAGAGACTTGGACCAGCTCCCGCAAATAAGGTGTAAGAGAAGGTGCAGCCTCAACAAGCACATTGCAGGATTGATGCTGTTGTAATTGATGTAATTGATGCAGAGTAATACTTGGTTTTTTACTCTTGTTAATGCAGAGAGATGTGTCATACTGCTAGAAATCCATTTGGGAATTACATTCATCTGATCTTTCCCTTATGTAAATAAAACCAAATCAAGTGACACACAAAAGTGCTTTGGGCCTCAACCAACAGGTAACTTGTGAGGTGTTCTGGTGCTTTGGAATTTAGTGGGGTTTGGTTTTTTTCCCCAAAACAATAAAACTAAAAGGATAGGTAAAATCAGTAGGAAAATAATTACCGTTTTTAAAAGGATCTGTGAACTGATTTGGATTTAGCATTATTGCAATCACATCAGTAAGTGAATAAAGTGCAGAGGAAGAAAAGTATGGTCTAAGGCACAAAAGATACTGTTTTAATATATGTCTATATGTGTATATAACATCCAATATATAAAAATGGTCTGTCATTAAACTCTTCTGCGCATTTATTGCCATCTGAACTTGTACAACACCTTAACTTTGTGACCCATCAGTTATTTCCATGGATTTAGTAAAACAAAAGGGCATGCAACAACCACACAACAGCTTTAAACAACTGAATCTGCTTGAAAATTCCTTTCAACCAAGAGAGAGATCTTCATATTCTCAGAATTTTCCAAATCCAGGTTGGACAAGCCTTGGAGCAACCTGGTCTAGTGGAAGGTGTCCACTTGGCAGGGGACACCTGGAACAAGATCCTTTCCAACCCAAACCATACCATGATTTAAGAGCCATCCAGGACACAGAAAAGCACTTCACAAGCATGAAACAAGGACATAACCTCTTTTAAGGGAAGCTATACAGAAAAGAGAGGCTGGAAACCATTCAGAAACCCCAAAAGCTCCAAATACAGCTTTTTACCATCCAAAGATTCACACCACTTCCCAATTATCTGCTGGTCTAGAAGTAATCAGACCCACCAACACTCATCGAAACACTGTTCCCCCACTATCTACTGGACCCAAAGAGCTGCCCTGTTCCATCTGTCCTTTGAATGAAAGGGTCCATAGGAAGTGGGTAAAGGAAATAAGCACCAACCATGTGAATCTCAAATGCCAGAAATCACTGGTATGCTTGGAATCAAAGCAGGCAGAACATCAGCGGAGGTTTTCTGGTCTTTATTTTGGATATAAACCATCACTAAGGTTGTCCCTTCTCTCTCCTTCATGAGAAGAATGATCACCTTCGTTACTGTAGAATTGACATCACCACAAATACCTAAAGCAGAATGGATATATTTTCAAAGCTATTTCCTGACCAAATCTCTCTCAAGCAAATTCATTGATTCCTCCTCTGGTTTTAAAAGTATAAATAGCTGTTGTCACATTTTAGCCCACAGCAATTCACAGGGAGGTCATTTAAACATCCTTACACCACGACCACACACATGACATGGGTTGTAAAATCACAATACTGGCACCACGACAAATTGCTAAAAGCTGCAATACTGCAAGTGGGAGACTCCCATGGTAAGGAGAGCAGGCTGACACCTCACAGCAGCATTAGACCTCTGGAAAAAGGCTTCAAAGCCCATGCACAAAGGCAAACTGCCTCTCACTGTGTGTTCCAAAGAGCTTACAACAGCCTGATTCCACAGCTGGAAGGCACTGGGACTGATAGCAGCTCTTTTGTGGAGCTTTCCCCACAAAGAGAGCAGCACTGCTGCCAGCTAGCTGGAGCTAGCACAGCCACAGCATCCATATTTCCACATCCACATGCTCAGCAGGTCCAGAGTGCTGTGTCCAGGTCTGGGTCTCTCAGCACCAGAGGGACATGGAGCTCCTGGAGCAGGTCCAGGGAAGGGCAACGAAGATGCTGAAGGGACTGGAGCACCTCCCTGATAAGGAAAGGCTGAGGGAGTTGGGGCTGTTCAGCCTGGAGAAGAGATGACTGAGACAGACCTCATTAATGTATTCAAGTACATGAACAGGAGGTGCCAAGAGGATGGATCAGACTCTGCTCAGTACTGGAAACCAATAAAACAAGAGGTAACAGTGAAAACTGGTGCCCAGGAAGTTCCACCTGAACACGAGGAAGAATTTCTTTCCTGTGCAGTCACTGAGCACTGAACAAATTGCCCAGAGAGGTTGTGGATTCTCCCTCACTGGAGATATTTGAGCAGGGAGGTGGGACCAGAATACCCATTGTGGTCCCTTCCAGCCTAACTGATTCTGTGATTCTGGGAATCAGCACCACAAATAAATGAACGTTGCTTCTTAACACTACATTGGTGTTAAGGGAGTTTTTATTCCTTCCCAATTTCAGTGACAGCCCCCATTAATGTCTAATTTTCATTTTTGGACTGGACATGTGTCTGTAGAACATATACATTATGCAAATGTACTGTGCCCACCTACATTTCAATGAAGATAACTGAATGCAACAAATTGTATCAGTCAGGCAAATGAGATAAAATAACACTGACCGAGGGCCATGCACCTGGCAAATGCCTTGTGCTTTGGAAGGAAACCCAGGCTGCTGGGGACACAAACTGAACACATGATATCTGTGGGTCACTTGAAAACAGCTTCTGGACTGGAGTTTAAATTCACTATGTTCCCCACATTAATTTGTGTTGGTTTCACTTGCATCAACTCAAGGGGCAGAAAATAAATATTTTTCTGCTACTAACTCATTCTATTTTACTTATCTGAAGCACAGAAATATTCAAACCAGCTCCAACAATAAACAGCCAAAGGCAATTTCTTGGCACAACACAGTTTGCATTTGCATTTGCTGCCAAGGATGGAATTCAGGCACAAACTTACAGACCACTGCTACTGCTTGGAAGACAGAAGGAAAGTTTTCTCAGTATCCTTCCCAAGAAGGGACTCAGATCAGAGACTCCCACTCTGAAATGTGACCCATCTGATAGCACAATCAGTTTGGAGACACACATCCTCCTCTAGGGGTTGAGATTGTATCATAGATAGGACTAGAAATGACCAAAAGAGCTCTCCCAGTCCATCATCCTGAACTGATCTAAATGGTAAATCACCAACAGTTAGGCCAGGGGGACATATCAGTCTTTTATGCAGACACCAACTCCATGGGAAGGCAACTTAGTGTTATCTGTTAACTTTGCATAGTAACAGATATTATGTTAACAGATATTTTGCTGCCTCTCAGTGACTAAAATGCTCTTATCTCTGCAGTTCTAAAACAGAACCTTCTTAGTGATTTTTCCTGATCAATTATTCAAGATGCAGAAGACAATTTTGCACAACATGAATGACCAAGAGAGTACATTTTTTAAGTGCTCTACATAACTTTTAGGCCTCAGAGCACACATAACTAATTGAGCATCAGCTTCCAGCCACGCTGCAATGCCACAGCAGCCTCGGCACTTTCATATCCTTTTTACATCACTCTAAGATAACACTAGGGTGCAATTACTGGAGTTTGTACTACCAACTGCATATAGATCACCATTCCCTCCCTGAGCCAATTAAAGAACTACCCAGGAGGCTGAGATTGGTCTGAAATCAGTGCATCCCAAGAGATACCTCTACAAATACAAGAGGGAGAAAATAGTGTGGCAGGATCCTGACTTGTTCCAGGCTTTGAGATGGATTGCCCTAAATTATCTCCATACCCACGATTTATTTTGAATGAAAAAACAGCTTAGTTTTTTTTAAAACAGCAAAACCATGAAGCAAAGCAGCAAAGAAAAACCAGAAAAAAAGTGTGTATGCAACACTTGACTGCTGCATCCCTGTAGCCGAATCGGTGCTTCCATCCTTGGGTTCAGTTGGATAAGTGACCTGTAGAGCAGCTCAGTGTCTTCTCAGTACTTGCCAACTCATGGCTGTGACTGCAGTTCATCACATCCTGCTGCCTCAGCCTTCTTCAGACACAGGGGAATGGGACCCAGTTATGAGCATAAAGGAACCAAATGGCAAGAGGAGCAAATGCTGCCAGTCAGCAGGAGCATCAGTGCTCCAGAACAGTTGAAAGCTCTTTATTAACATGCACCAGAGCCTGGAAATAAACACAGCACTCATCTGCTTGGCTCCCCTGGGTGCTATCTGCAGCTTCACAGGGCCTGTTTGTACACTGGAAGTGTGACATTTGGGGATAGTCATGAATCCATGATAAGAAGAACATGACTCCCTAGCTAAAGAAGTAACTGTTTGGATTTATAAATCATATCATTTTATCTGTCTAGGAAAATGGCTGATGAAGTCTGACCTGACAGGACAAGTGCAGG
>NW_008674258.1:68174-73286 GCF_000695815.1 Acanthisitta chloris
ACTCTGAACTTCCCTGATTTTCAGATCTGTGAAGATATATAGACTTGTAACTGTGTTCAGTGTCTTCAAATTTCAGCAAGGGTAAAACAAAGCCAAAACTGAGGCTGCATATTTGGCAGACTGTAAAACCTTCATTTTTATAGAGTTTTATTCTCATAAAATATTATCTTGTCAAGTGGAAATATTTTGAGAAAACCACTGGGTTGATGGCTATGTTCTTGATCATAAATAATACAAATGATGCATCTAGGTCTGTCAAAATGGGGACAGACACTTAGCCCTAACCACAGCTCTACTTCTAAAGTCCCTGGTGAAGTCCCACTGCCCTCTGCCAACGCAGAGCGTCTTTGTATATCCCAGCTTCAACATGCAATTTTACTGGGAAAGACTCTAGGCCAAACAGAAACTGTTATGCTGAGTTTGTTTTAGCCTTTCACCCTCTTCATCTATTTAAAGTCAGATAAATCACAAGCTGAAAAGCCAATCCAGTACCATTTCCTCTCAATGACACTAGAACCAAACAGCTTCAGGAGACAAAAGTGACCCTGTTCTGGCTCCCCCAGCAGCACCAGTGCTCCCCAGCACTGCTCACCTCGATGATAAACCTCAATAAAGATGATAAACTTGCCAAGTTCTAAGGAAGAGAGAGCTCCTGCTTGCGTAATCCTTATTACTATGATGAGTCAGTTTAAAAGTTTCTTTCAAGAGGGTAAATGGAACAGAACAAAATACAGCAGAGAAATCAGCATAGCACAAAACAAACTCTCCCTGGTGGCTGCAATTTGAGAGGAGTAACATTTTCTGAACAAAACTGCTTCTCCTCCTGATTACAAAACATATCACAGAATGTTCAAGTATAACTCATACAGAGAGGAAAACTTGCTCTCCAAATGTAATGCATTATGATCTGCAGCCCAGTGTTCCCTCAAGGATTAAGTTTGAAATTAAGACACCTCTGAGGCCTCTCTGTGTTAATGTCATGGAATCATAGAATTTTAGGGGCTGGAATGGACCTTAGAGATCATCCACTCCCGTCCCCCTGCCCTGGGCAGGGACACCTCCCACCAGAACAGGTTGCTCAAGGTTTCATCCAACCTGGCTTTGAACACTGCCAGGGTTGGGGCAGCCACAGCCTCCCTGGGCAACCTGTGCCAGTGTCTCACCACCCTCACAGGAAACACTTCTTCCTGATATTTAATATAAATTTCCCTCTTTCAATTCATCCCCACTCCTCATTGTTCTGTCGCTGCAGTTCCTAACACAGAGTCCTTCTGCAGCTTCCCTGGAGCCCCTTCAGCTCCTGGCAGGTTGCTCTGAGGTCTTCACATAGCCTTCTCTTCTCCAGGCTGAACAGCCCCAAGTCTCTCTCAGCCTGTCTTCACAGGGGAGACGCTCCAATCCTCTTATCGACTTCGTGGCTTCCTCTGGGCTTGCTCTAACAGTTCCATGTCCTTCTTACATTGAGGACACCAGAACTGTGTGCAGTACTCCAGGTGGGTCTCACCAGAGCCAAGCAGAGGGGGAGAATCACCTCCTTTCACCTGCCACACTCCGTTGGATGCAGTTCAGGATGTCATGGCAGTCTGGAGGAAAGCTCCTCTGACTGGGCCCAAAGTACTGCTTTTTCCATTTCTATGGTACCTTTTGGAATTCCTCCTTCCAAAAGGAGTCAGCACAGAAAAGAGAGCTTAAACACCCTATCCCTGGTGCAGAAACCTTTTGGAAACCCAAAGAGCAGCAAGAAAGCACCCACAGCTCTTGCTGCTCAGGCCCATCTTTCTCCAAGACATGGACATGCTTTCCCAGTGATACCAGCTCTTTTCAGGATAAGCCATCACAGAGGTGGACTTGATACACCCAATATAGGATGCAAATAACCCTTGAATCATTGGTGCTTCTCCTTGCATGTGCATGGCTTTCATCTAGGCATTGTCAGCTTAAACACTTGCTACCATTTAAGGTCAGTAAAATGTGTCATAACCAGTGTTTCTGGCCCAACAAAGTTTGAGAGGCTTAAACTTATACTTTAGTTTAAATGTGTTGGCATCTAGCAATTACTGTCTGTTTACTGGGCTGGAGATCACAAATGTCTGCACAGAGCTGAACTCCAGTTTTAGCCTTAAATCAGCAAAACTCTGCATTCAACACAATCATTTATACAATTATTAACATAATTCAAATTATAAATGATGGAAATGCTTTGGGTTTGGCAGATGCTGTGTAGTTTTGTAGGGAAGCACAGGAAGAACAAGTAATGGGAAAGAAACAGCTTTATAATCCTTTTAAAGTTTGGTTTGGTTGCAATCAGGAAAACATAAAGCACCACATTAAGGTTTGGCCCAGGAAGAATATCAATTCAGACACAATAGCTGTTTGCACTGCTGAAAAGTTGCAATCCTTTTAAATGAAGTGTAACAGCAGTAATTGTGTTTCTCTGAACGAGCTAAGAAGCAAATGGTGCATGAATCAATAACGACGTAGCTTGTACACCATTTATCTCTTTGCATGATCCACAGGAATTCCAATTGCATAATGACATTATTCACAGCCTGTCGAGGGCACAAAATAACCAGGTCTTGTTAGTAGGTGCATTTACCCCATCTTCAAAGGGCAGACACCCACCAAGGGGGATCGGGTGGGCCATGAGCCAAAGCCTCCACTAATAACAGGATCACACTCCCTGAAATTACCAGCACTGCATGAGGGGACTTAATTTTTGCTGTCAGAGAACCAATTGCTATAAATATCTTCAACATTTAGACTGTCTTTTTGAAAGCTTCAAAGTCTTTCAGCTGCTACAAAGCTGCTCTGGTGAGTGCTACCAATATGTGCTGACTCCAGAAATCACACTGCAAGGACTGGATTAGGACACTCAGACACAAGTACTTTAAGGCAATTATAAATCCCCTACTTAGATACCTGAGGAAGATGCAGGTGTAGAAGAAAGTTTGCAAACCTAAGTGCTAAAACCACATTAAGCTCTGCTCACAGGAATAGCCCCTAATGGATGAAATGTTGTGCTGGTGCTCAATAGGCAAATGGTGTCAGTGATTTACCTTCCATCATCACTGAAGCACATGTACAGTGTGGAGTGATTTCCCCTGGCTGTACCTACAGAGATGGGAATGAGGTGCTGAAAAGTAGTGCTGGAAAGGGCCCTGAGGGTCCTTGTCCATGGCAAGTTGGATATGAGCCAACAGTGTGTCCTGGCAGCAGGAGGGACATTGTGTCCTGGGAGCATCAGGCAAAGCATTGCCAGAGGGAGGGGATTGTCCTGCTCTGCTCTGTGCTGGGGCAGCCTCACCTGGAATATTGTGTGCAGTTTGGGCACCACAATGTAAGGAAGAGAATCAGTTATTAGAGAGTGTCCAAAGGAGGCAACGAAGGTGGTGAAGGGCCTTGAGGGAGTGGCTGAGGCACTTGCCCTGTTCAGCCTGGAGAAGAGGAGACTGAGCAGAGACCTCATCACTCCATACAACTTCCTCAGGGAATGAAATGGAAAGGCAGCACAGACTTCTTCTTTCCGGGCCCAGTGACACGACCCGAGGGAATGGTCTGAAGTTGTGTCAAGGGAGGTTTAGGTTGGATATTAGGCAAAGGTTCTTCCCCCAGAGGGTGTTTGGGCACTGGAACAGTTCCCCAGGGCAGTGGTCACAGCCTCAAGCCTGACAGAGCTCAAGGAGTGTTTGGACAATGCTCTCAGGCACAGAGTGTGATTCTCAGTGACAGTCTGTGCAGGGCCAGGGGTTGGACTAGATGATCCTCAAGGGTCCCTTCAAACTCTGGTTATTCTGTGTGATTCCATGATTTTTGCTACAACATTTCTGAACTCCCATTTGGGCCAGTGTAGGAAAGGGACAGCAGTGCCATCCCTGCTTACAAGCCCAGGATGGCAATGCGCATATTTAGAAGTACTTTTTAAATCCCCAGGCAGATGGGAGCCCAGGAAAAGCTGTTGGTCCTGACCAAGGTTGCAGCCCCTTCCTCTGCTAGCTTCCCAGACAACAACCCCTCTCCAATCTAATGCTGTAAAGTATTCATCTCCTCCCAGTATAATTTATCTTGCTCTGCAAAATTCCTATATTAAACCACAAGGCCCAATCCTCCTGACCCACTTAATTTCATAAACTGCAAGTTTCTAGACAAGTCTTATTGATTTGGAGAATGCTAAACCCTAGCAGAGTTGTGGCTAAGGCACAAGGAGTTTACAGCTGCAATATAAAAGTTGAGCATTTTAAGGTCATTTAAAAGAGCAAAAAGAAATGAGAGAATGATAACACACCTTAATATAAAAGATTTAGGAATAAAAATTACTCCATGGTTCAGTTTTAGTTTGTTTTCTCTACAAATTGCTCTCTTTTCTACAATCTAACCCAAATGGAGCAGTTACTGCCAGCTGAATCGGAAACTCAGAGTTGTAGCCAGGAGGGACATTGAACACTCCACCAGGTTCCATCCTCCTTCTCCCCCAAAGAACTCTTCTAATCCTGCAGTCAGATTCTCAGAGGGCTTCTGCAGTTTGAGCCTTTTGCTGCTCTGCCCTGCCTGGGTTGGAATTAAATGAAAAGGAAGCCTGAAAAATTAATCACAAATCATTTCCTTTAGTCATTGGTAGAATAAGAGTGTCCCCAAAGAAGCTGTTGGACCACAGATGCGGAAATGTCTCCCCCAGGCACAAAGAGATGACTTAGAGGTCTCCATGTTTATGAAACAGGGAGAAATTTATTGCCTCATACATCCTCTTCTGCCATAGAATTAGAACTTCAGTAGCTGACCTCCTTAAAAGTGATACTGCAGTTTGCTGTGGCTAAAGGTAGTTATTTTTATCAACAGGATGGATTAGAGTTACATGATATGAAACCAGGATAAGAACTCAACCTTTTACTCTGACAGCGACTTGGTTGTATTACTAGCCCTGAAGGGAAAAACAGGAAATGGGAAAATTCAAATAAACACTAAAAAGCTTCAGCAAGGCTTAATGGACAGATGAAGTCTTGAAAAATTCAAAAGCTGAAAACAGCTTATCACAGATATCACATTAATTTATATGTATTTTTAATACAGTTCTTGTTTTACCACTGTGTCCTGAGGACAACTGCATGAGGGTCACTA
>NW_008674259.1:0-563 GCF_000695815.1 Acanthisitta chloris
TCTGCCCTGCCGCCGCTCCCCGGCCACGCCTCGGCCCAGCCGCTGCTCCCTGGGTCGGTGTCACCCTCCAGCCAAGCCGAACACGCCTGTCAGTGTCGTGGTGGAGTAGGAGTACCGTGGTGTGTCCCTGAACGTGGTGGCCTCGATGGATGCAAGTGCTTCGTGCTGGAAAAACCTCCTGTCATGCCAGCCTCTCACCTTGCCTTTGGAGCAGGTTACTCTGGGCCATAGCCTCATTCCCCATTGCCTTGTCCACACCAGTTTAGCTGCCAGTTGTCTTCTGCCTCACCTCCATTTCTTCTCCCTTTGTGGTTAGGCCCCTGGTCCTCGCCCTCCTGGGCACCTGACTGGGCCACTGACCCTAAACTTCATCATCGTCTCCTTGGCAAGCCTTTCAGTCCCTTCCTCCCTCCCACCTCGTGTAACCCACAGGGCGATCGGTGTGTGCCTTGTCTTTCTCCTGCTTACCCACATAGTACCATCCAGCTCACTCTTCATCTGTTTTTCCACAACTCATGCAGCACATCCCTATGATTAGCCCCTCCAGTTCCTCACAGGCATCC
>NW_008674260.1:0-2166 GCF_000695815.1 Acanthisitta chloris
TATATATATGAAGGGACAGAATATAACTATAAACTTCACTCAATATGGGCAATAAAGTTATATGTGCTTGGGTACTAAACAAATCTTTTCAGAGATCTAAATAATTTTTTAAAAAATTAAGTCCTATAGGTCCTCACTGACATTAATGAGGTAGATTGATTAAACACCTTTCAAAAAAATCAATGAACGGTACATCAAAATTTTTTGGGTAGCATTCAATTGCTTATTTTAACACATGATGAGAGTTTGTCAAAATTATGGCCTTGATTTTCTTTACACAAGAAAATTCAAAACTTCAAAGCAAAATTTAGACCAATATTTCATTTTCTTTCACTGGCACCACCAAAATTCCAATCACAATGAAATGCAAAGAAATCCACATTTTCACCTCAGAAGTAGGTTCGGTCTTGCTCAAATGTTATCTAAATCTTTAAAGTTTAGAGGTTTTCAGAAAGTTTGGCTGAACTTGTAGTGGAACCTGAAAGCAAGTAAGCATTATCAGGCTTTTGATCTTTCTGGAACAAACCCCATGCATTCCTGTATGCTACATGTTGCAAAACTGGTTCTATAATATTAGAGTTTCATCATACATGAAGAAGTCTTTTTGTCATTTTGATTTCTGCTGGAAATACATGAGAAGGTAAGAACTGAAAAATGTAGAATCATGTTCTCTTTAGCAAACAATGTTTCAGCTAGTGTTTCTTCAGAACAGTATTTTGATTTTCATAGTGAAAAAAAAAAAAGAAAGGAAAAAAAACCAGCAAAAGTAACAAAACAGGTAAGTAGGAAAGCTACTCAAACCAGCACAGACAACTAAAGGAATTGTATGGAATTCTATCTACAAACCCTCTATGTTTTTGCTAAATTTACATTAAAGTAATTGAAACACATTTGCATGCCAATAAAACAGGGAACACACAAAGCTTTTCATGCCTCTAGCAAAGTGATGTATTCCAAATTTAGCTGTGAATATTTTAGCAGATCAGACCTCAGTAAGTTTTACCAAACAATTTTGTTGCCTGAATCCAAGCCTTGGCTTCTGTTTTTCATTTCCAAGATGGCTTATTTATTCCTGCTAGAATGACAGACATGCCTCCCTCTCCAGTGTATGGATTAGTCTGCCAGGAACATCATTACTGCAACCAACACATCCAGTGGTGAGGTAACACACCATTCGTGTGAGAGGTCCTGGGCCAGTTGCACAGCTGATATAAATCCACGTCATGGAGCAACAAAGATTTACAGGAGCTGAGAAACTGATGCATACCATGCACTAGCCAAAACAACTCCAGTCATCCAGTGATTCCAGTGTCTTTCCAAATATATATTCCCACACAGAGAATAGAAGTCTGCTATCAGGTCATTCAGGTGTGCAATTGTTTGTTGACTGTTTCTGGAGTATCTCTTCTCCATTTACAAAAGAAGTAGCCCAACTCTCATGTTAAAATAAGGAGTTCTGATTTATTTATAAATACAGAAGCATTTTGTAAAGATGACTCATATGACAAGGATTAATATTATTTTTAGTTTATTTTTAATATGAAAGCAACAAGAAAGCCATATTGATAGAAAAATAAAGAAGCTTCTTTCTTCCCTCTTCCCCTTTAGTTTGGGTGAACATATGTAGATTTGGGGATCTTTTACTGCCAAAACCCTCTATCATTCCCAGAGGGACTTTTCTTGACTGACCTCAGCCTCATCCTGGTTCTAATACAAAACAGATGAAAATCTTCTGTTTTGAAGAAAAAAACCTAGAAACATGGCAGGAGATATTGTCACTAGACACATATTTGCTGCTTGTAAAGTAGTTATATAGCTCCCTGGGCCAACTTTAAAACCAAGGCCAAGATCTGACCTCAGTGTTTTCCTCTCTGAGCAGGTACTTAGCAATGAATTCTCTTGTCACTTAAGAAAGGAGCTCTTGATTTTTTTTGCTCCTTCCTCTTTCCTCGTAATAATTGCTCCTTTAAAACAATTGCATCCACATTTTCTATTTAAAGACTATCCTCTAATGTCATGGGGAGCCTAACACTTTATGACATGGATTGTATTCGAAGAGTGATGTTGTCATTTTCCAATAATTTGAATTATTTTTCCAGATTGATTCCTCTGCCATTTCTTTGGGCAGTTCCTCAAATGCAATGTTTGAGTGTTTGGGGTAGGCAT
>NW_008674260.1:2183-4760 GCF_000695815.1 Acanthisitta chloris
GGAAGCCTGCTGTAAAACATCAGAAAAAGATGGAGAGAGGAGCCAAACTGACAGACTGCAGAAGACTGTTTTCATGTTTGTACAGAAACAGTGAAAAATGCATGCAAGCAGAAGTTCAGGGACCATAATGCAGCAGTAGGTTATCTGTGCAGAAACCTTTGCATGACTCTGAGACACCACGAGGAATGACATAGCACTGGTAGATCTTACTCATCAACTTTTTACCCACTACATCTGTGTAAAGCATTCTCAGTGAAACCAGAAACCACTCATGATTCTTCTGGTTTCAGGTTTCCTTATAAATTCAAAACTTAAGATCATTTCGATTTGCTAATGCTTGCAAATCTGTTGAGAAAACTAGGCTGAGATTCAGGGATCTGCAGTGTGGGAAATGAATGGCTTTTCAAATCATACCAAATGATATATGAATACTAGGTCTGCAAATTCTGATTTTTCAGTTTGGATTAGTCTGGAGTTTAATGCTTTGTTTAGCACACAGACAGTAATTCAAAGGGTTCTGTCAGAAATTGCTGTAAAGAGACTATATTAGATTTAAGGCAGTAGGTGTTTCAGTTTAAAAAAAAAAAAAACAAAAAAGAAGATCAACAGGAAACTAAAATGCAAAATCTTTAATATAGATTTATAAAGGATTTGAAAAGAAATTATCCAAAGTGATAAGCAGACCTGATAGAGCAATGTAAATATGGAATGGAAATGAAAGGATACTACACTGAAGAGAAATAAGAAGACTCACACGATACTTAAATATTGAATACATTGAATTTAATAAACATTTACAGGTCTGGAGTCAGCAGCAGAGACAACACTGAGCCAAAGTTGTTGGTTAGTAAAAATGTGTCTTTCATTTTTGTACAGCAGACCCTTTCAGAAAAATTTCAAGGAAAACATGAGCATTTCTCATACTATAGGAGAATCAACTTCATTCCTTGTAACATAGAAAGAAGCTATTTTGAGTGTAAATGTACTGTTACATTTAGGTTTAAGATGCAAGGACACTGCTTGCAAGACCTGGGGTCTAATTGTCCTGGCAAAATCCTATGATTGACTGCTATAACCATACTAGACATTATATTGAAGACCCTTTTTCTAAATATCAGTAATGATATCAGCCTTTTTTCTCAGTGCAGGGGGTACCCTAATCTTCAGAAATGGGACAGCTAATTAGAATAGATTTTCATGGAGGATCCTACTATGGACAGGAGGACATATTTTGTCTAATTTTGGACTCTTTCCAGCATTACAGCTTGGCTTGACTTATAAAAAGACTTTTAGAAAATACTGAGAAAGTCACATGAGCTGTATCAGACACAGAGGTTGCAGCTTCCTTGGCAGACCTACACAGAAGAACACCTTATCCATCCCTTGGCTCTAGGAATGTCATGGCTAGCTTTAATGGCATAAATAGCTCTGGTTGGGATGATATATGCCAGTTTCAATAAAGTTGCTTGGAAATGCATTATGTTAATTCAAATCTTAAGGCTTCAATAGCATAATGCTTTATCAGCCACCAATACAAGAGTAGTTACTTAGACTTGTTGTTTATATGCTGGAAATTTTTTGATTCCTTGGCAGTAAACCAGATGTTTAGATGAAGAGCAGGCTAGCATGTCCAAGCTGAATATCTCTCTGAGCAGAGTGGAGCTGCTTTGGTGTTTGGAGATATGTCCTAGAGAATCCTGACTGCTTTTGACAATTCATCATGTGCAACTGACTGGCACTTCTTACTGTTTTCACAAACTTCTAAGTAAGAGACTTAGCTTAAGTAACTCTCCCAATATGACTATTTCCATGGGGCTAGTATAGTTAAGACACCTTAAGAATAGGAATTAATGCATATATTTCAGCTTTAAAACAACAAACAATCAACTCACCATCACCTCCTCCCCACCCCTCAAAAAAATAAAACCTCAAACAAACTCAAAACAAACAAACTCAAAACAAACAAACTAATTAGGCTCCTGTACCTTGGATTTTTATGCTGGCCAAATGTTGCTCAAGCATGTGGTAAATTTGATTTCTTTTGCACCAAGCACAGCAAATCTTTAGGAGGTTTTCCCTCTCTAGGTTGTGTGATTTTAAAAAGGATCAGGAGATACTGCACTATAATTTAGACACACAACACATCTCCAGGTTTGCATTCTCCTTTGCTATCACCTACTGCACGATACAGCTTGGCAACACTGCTGTTCCCTGTGAAGCACCAACGAAACAGGGCAGGGCACTGGGAATGGCAGTGATTCCACCCTGATTCCACCCACACTCTCCCAGATGCTGTGCCAGGAAAACGGATCTGTTTGGGAGGGCAGAAACGAGGATGGCTCGAGAGCGCCCCCGCGTGGTGGGGGTGGGAGCAGCGCTGGGTGTGCGCTCGCCCCTTCTGGAATGGAATCCACGCAGGCAGGTGGAGAAACAGCCCTTTATCTTTAATCCAGGATTAAGGAAAACATTGACAATTTGTTTCCTTAGTTGTTTTCACTTACGTATTCGTTTCGCTTCCACGCACCCACCTTCTCCCAGGCAGCACCTCGCAACCTAAAAAGGACACCTGATCCTCTT
>NW_008674260.1:4783-9862 GCF_000695815.1 Acanthisitta chloris
TAAGCTGTCATAATAAAGAAATGTGAACAGGGGATCCAGTTTTCAGCAGCTGCACAGCTGGGAAGCAGAGGTGGCTGTGCATCCCCTGGGCCAGCACAGCTATGCCCCGAGACAGACCCTGGAGCAGCTGCACTGGCCACAGGCACCCAGTGCTGGGAAGATCAGGGGACCTGTCCTTTCCTCTCTGTCCTATTTCCTCCAGACCTCTAATTTTCTGCTTACACACCGAGGAACCAAACATTACTGACTTTATGGGCCCCAAGTTCTTCCTCTGAGAGATGTGTTAAAGCAATCACAGAACTTGAACTGAACTGCGGTTTAAACTTTTCTCTAGTGCCTTAAAGTATTGTAGCAGCTTGAAATACCTACTACAATAGATAGAAAAATCACTAAATAATAGTGTTGTACATGCACTTTGGCTTATTCTTCTGGAGTCAGTGACTGGACACTACTGATCATTACAATCAGTCATGTCTTTCAGACATGCAAAGCTTGAAGAAGAAAGCTTCGTTCTCTACATCACTTTTTTACTTGACAGCACAATAAGCCACACACTGTTCAGTTTCTCAACAGGACCAAGCTGTATAAGTTTATTGCTACAGTAAAAATAAGTGTAAATAGCAGACTGGATTGATTTTACTGTTTCATACTGAAAATTATCTTGCAAGCCTCTGCCTTAGTTGTCTGCCATAGTTATTTCCATGTCCATGGGAAACCTGCCAAATTGACTCTCCCACTATCATTTGCATACATTAAAAAAAGATATAGGCCAAAGTCCTTCACTATGGAATAGAAACTGTGCCCACATACAGCTCAAAGCAGGCTTGAGAGCAAGGATTTTTTACATTCTTATCTTCTTTAACACTTCCTCTAGAAGTTAATGTTCCTCTGGAACTGACTAAGTTTTTTTGCATAAACATCTACGGTTTGAGAAACTTGCTGTTTAAATATTGAAAACCAAATGAAAACTTTGGTCTCCCACTGAATATTTTACAATTATAAAAGAATAGTTTCCTTTTTAATTTCTATGAAAAAAAAGTCAAAACCCTCCCCATCTGAACATTTACTACTCTCAATACAGAAAGCTTGGTTGGTGCCTTTCAGTGTTAGATGGTAAGTTGTGTATAAAACCAGTTCTAATTTATTCTAAGCCTTCTGAGTTATGTGCAAGGAAAAGACAGAAGTTTTCTGTTGTTTTAAGCAATGAGGTGCTTAGGTGATTTATTAGGCGAGCTTGTATTTATTGCTGCTAACTCTTCTTGGTTTTGTCATGAGTTTATAGTGCCTTTCTTAAGCAATCATTTCTTGGAACTGTGTAATTTCATGATGCTCCTCATTTTCTTAAACAAAAATATATTATGTTTTAGACATCATGCAAGTGTAAATTGTTTGTGAATATAAAGTAAATTTATCTCTAAGGTTGAAAAAAAACCCAACCAAAGAAAATAATGAAAAATGATTTGTATTTATTTTAACCAGCCTATATTACAACATATCTTAGGATTTTACTGGATTTTATTCTTAGTTTTCAGCTGTTTCAATATTGTAATATTTACTTGGAAATAAATAAATAAAAAGTATAAAGCACTCACTCTCAAATTTCTAAATGAAGTCTAGATAATTTTGAATTAAACAGGCTAAGTGCATATAATTGTAACTTTATTTCAAGACAAAAAAGCCCCAGTCAGAACACTAACCCATCTTGAAACATACACTCTCACTCCCCTCTGCCCCACGCTCAAAAAACCCTGCAAGAGACAAAACCAATACAAATCACTACCTTCTAGTGACAGAATTGCAAAATATAAATGTAGTTCAAAACAATTTTTTTAATGTGTGATGTCTTACAAAAAATAGAATTGCTTAGTTAATCAGTGTAAATCAGTAAATGTATATCAACTTTGCATTGACAAAGTTTCTGTAAAGAGAAGAAAAATGACACTATTCATTGGAAATATGTAGTACAGCATTAGTGTGGGTTTTTTTAATGGAAGGCAAAGATGGTTGCTGAACATTGACTAATGCAGTTCTAAGAGTATTTTTGGCCAGACTGGAAAACTTTGATTAGATTTTCAGTCTCCCTGAGACACAGGGAAGGACTGCAGGTGCTTCGTGGTTTTGGTAACACCATTGTCCAGTTCCACAGTTGGTGGTTATTATTATCATCTCTGTGCTAGAAATACCAAGTCTTTTCATTGCCAGAGAGAAATACAAATATTTATTTGGTAAAAATTCTTTAGACTCTTCTCCCCTACATGCAAAGAAAACTCTCCAACTCAGAGTGATCTTTGGAAGCTCAGGTTAAACCAAAGAGTAAACCCAAGCTAAACCAAAGAGTAAACCTTTAGTCAAGCTGAAGTGCTGCTGTAATTTTTTTCGGTGGTTGCCCAAGGCTAATCCGTGAATAGTTTTATAACAGGTAATCTGAAACATACGAAGACAAAATGTTCTTAAATATTTTGTAAAAAGCTCTCTTTGTCACTGAATGTGACACTATAGGAACCTTTAGGTGCTACCTCATTAAATGACCCTTTTATGTACCCAGCAGAAATTTTATAACACTTCATATAGCTCTTGCTGGAAGACATAAGATGTCCACTTAGTCCTTCAAGCCAGAATTATTTGTGTTGGATTTCAAACTGTGATTTTCTAGTCAGAAACTAAACCAAGGCCACCTCTCCATCTGAACCAAGTACAAGAGTATAAAATAAAAGCTGCAGTTCTGGGTGGATGTATTAGAGTTCTATGAGGTTGGCAATGATTTGGCAGGCCCAAATGTCTGGAAAGGAGTAATCAACATATGGGATATTCTACTGCCAGAAGATAAGGCCAGAATTATTTTCCACTGAAAGAAAATTGCTTAAAGGAAATATTTTCAAAGCAAGGCCTTCTTGGATCTTTATTCATATACCTACAAGTGCATAACAATAATGCAATTCCTGCCATCAGGGCAGGAACTCATCCTTATTAGGTGTCTGTACAGCCTTGGGGATTAATGTAAACCAAAAAAGTATTAATAATCTCCACATCTAGTCTCCCAGTTCTGTGAGTAACAAACTTTGAAGAGGATTATGTTCCCCTGTCCATGTCAGGATAATCTTTCTTCTGCTGCTGCATTAGTAGGTGAATTATCACACTCTGAGTAAAATTCTAAAGTAATAAAATTCAATTCATCCTTGCCCTGGATAATGAAAGCTTGTTTCAAATTAAGATTACTATGACACTAAAGGCTCCAAAACCATATGCTAGTAAACACTCTTTGTTTTATTTGTTATGGTTTTAATACTAAAGGTATTTTAGTCTTACTCTGGGTCTTATGTGCAGGTATAAATTTCACTCTGCTGGTGATTTACCCTTTAGTCACTCATTGCCAGGAAACAATGTGTTGTAGTCTTACTGGCTGACTGACTGAAGTGGCCTTTACTGAACTGCAAGCATGACTAATTATTAGCAAAGTAGAGTGCAGAAACAGAATTTAAGAGATTTATAATATTTGGAACACACATTTCCTATAATAACAACAGTTCTGGTTTTGCATTCATGTCCATATGAGGCAGAGAACCATTAAGAAAAAAAGAAAAAAAGAGAATGTTTATTGGAAGAGCTGGATGCCAAGGAAAAAAATCACTATGGTTAGCAATCCTGCAACTTCAGTAACTACTTAGTCATATGAGTGTGTGCTAACTGAGCTACTCCTAGCCAGAGGACATAAAAATGCTTTCTCAAGCTGCTATGTGCAATTTTAACTAATAAGACCCATAATACAGATGGGCAAACCACAAAAGGTTCAGAGTTTGGACTCAGTTCCAGTAAGTACACATGCACATTTGAGTGATTATCTCCTCTTGTGTCTACAAAATTGGACTGGAAACCTGACAAAAGTGAGCTTTCTTCTCCAGGGATAATTCAGCACTTCTAGTTATGGCTGCAAAGCAAGGTCTCTTCTCTTGGGGTAATTCAGCACTTCTAGTCGTGACTGAAAATGCAGACACATAATTAAACCAAAAAGGACATATACACAGAGAAAAAAATTCTTTCCTTCCGAAAAGAATTGCTTATGTATGTTTTGTAATTCCTTTATCACTGGTCTAGCAGCATAAATATTGCAGAAAAAAGAAGCAATCTAGCATTTTCCAAAACAACATTTAAAATACATAGATACAGGCATGTGCCATGTGAAAAATGGAAATAAATTTAAGTTTTGAGATGAAGAAGAAATCAAATAATTAGGTTTGGTATTTTTTTCAAGTATTCTCCTAATGTTTGAATATCTGATACCTGAAATTACATCTGTTATAATGTATTGAGTCCAAACTCACAGTAATAAATAATACAGTTAACTGAATGTTGCCAGATTTAGACTATCACATAAATTTGACTTTAACTAAAGCCAAAATTTCTAGGAAAAAAAAAAAAAGTAGTGTCATGGTTTTATACAGAGAGAGAGGAAATGCTGTACAGATGCAGATATTCACAAACCCAGCATGAACATAATATTATGGAACAGCAGCACCACCTCTGATTAAAACTCAGGCAACACACTACTGAGAGTCCTGTATGCTGTGAATTCTGTCTAGGAAAAACAAGGAAGTATATCTGAATATTGGTTTTGTAGAAAATATTTTATTTGGGTCACAAAAAGGAAAAATAATGTTTGATACCAGTTTTGCTGAAATCTGTAAGATCCAAGGTAAGTCAGGAAATTGAGAATCCCTGTGCCTATGGTAAAAGGGAGGTGACTGAATTTCTCTATACAGGCAGTTACCTTTCTAGAAAATTTGAAAGGAAGTGCTTCATATGTTAAATAATTAATTCTGATTGCATATTACTATAATGTTTCCTCTATTTGAATGCATGCTGACATATTTGTATCAGGTTGAGGAAACCTATCCTCAAAAGACATTTGGAATTCCTGCCCTAGAACTCAATACATTGGGCCATCAACATGGGTGCTTTACTTGTCTTTTTGTGAAATAGAGGTGATTCAGGAGTGCTTATGAAAAATGTATCCA
This sequence comes from Acanthisitta chloris, assembly GCF_000695815.1. Classification (NCBI taxonomy): domain Eukaryota; kingdom Metazoa; phylum Chordata; class Aves; order Passeriformes; family Acanthisittidae; genus Acanthisitta; species Acanthisitta chloris. Next base: position 9,796 of record NW_008674260.1, read on the forward strand.
TGAAAGATAAAAATCTCTATGTAAGTCATCAGGCCATTGCACTCAAACAGCATTATAATTTATATAA
>NW_008674261.1:0-38181 GCF_000695815.1 Acanthisitta chloris
AATTTAAATGATGGGAGTTTTAAATGAAGTATCCTTTGGAGCTGTGAGGGCCTGCTGTAAAAATAACTCATCACTCACAGGCGTGAGGGATGTAGCTGCTCCTTTGGAGCTGTAACAACCTCTGATGCTGGTGCTCCTGCTGCACATGCTGCTGGCTCTTATCTCATGACGTACAGAGAGCTCTGTGAACACGCCTCTGCCCCTGCAGCAGCTCAGTGCCTTGATGGGCAGAGAGATAATAGAGATTGCTGCTACTTATTTGATCTAGCTTCAAATGTAAAAGATAAACATGCACAAAAATATTAAAATTAATCTGTCATGTTACCCTGTCTTCCTGAACACCATTCCCTCCAATTGCTGTCTTCACATCTGATACCTTTCCCTAGATTAGATACTGTGTTTCTCTTTTTAGATCACTGACTGAGTGTCACTAGGATTTTAATCCTCAGTATAAGGTGAGTCAAACCCAGTAATAATATTCCTCACACAGTTTTACGCTTGCTTAGTTCTGAGCCTGAGACCAAATTATTTTGTATAATGTAATTATTTTTTAATAGACATCAAATATATTGTTTATGTACTCTACCTAGAGAAATCAGCCAGTAAAGCGTTTACATATGTGCTTGATTCAACAGAATTGCCATTCAACTTAAAATAAACTTAAGTACTTCACTTTCTGACATCTCTGGGTAGAGTTGTTAATAGGAAATTCCAGTTACAGATATACGAAAGATGCACTGATTTCAAAATCTCTGTCTCAGAATACTTTGCAATCTGTATGGGTAATGATTCTTCAACTAGATTAATCTCTATGGGCCAAAGGCAGGTAAGAAATGACATTGTTTCCCTGCTGTACCTTAGGGAGCCACTGTTGTTAAATGCAAGTCAGACCTACAGTGGGACAGATAAAGGCCAGGCTGTGCCTTCCTCTGCAAGTGTTGCATTAAGAAGGGTGCAACAGGAAACCTCTGCCTGGGACCTAAGGACAACATCCACTGGAACTGAAATCAATGGTAATCTTTACATGGCATGAAATAGCTTTGGATAGGATCCAATAGGAAAATAAATTTTAGCTCACTGTGGAACTGAGTATCTTTGTTGCCAACCTGTTTATTTAAAAGGAATACACAGAGTCCCATTTTCTCTCATGCAGCAGAAACTTGTTAGAAACCACTTTTGTTGGTGATACTTCTAAGCTCTCCTCTGGAAGCACTTGTTCTGTCAAAGTCTTTTCATGCATTTCATAAGCATAGCTGCCAGTACTTGTTCTGTCTCTGTTTCTGATTCTTCCTTGCTCTCTTCTCTCTTGTTGTACTGATAACTTAATTTGCTGGCACTTCTATAATGCCTACAATAATAATCAGAGCCAGAGCCATTTTTCCATGGATAAGTGAACTGGATATGGTCATAAGACCTTTTGATGGGGACACTACTCTGGTTTCACCAAAACAGTTACACAAAGAAGTTTGCACTCTACTTACCTTCCCCCTTGCATTTAATATGATTTATCAGACCTACATATTATGTAGTCTTTCTTCTAGATCGCACAAAAACAGAGAAATATGTTGTCTCACTTTGGCTTTTAGCAAGTTGCTGTCTTGGAAAAGAGAGATGTACTGATGAACTGTTCTTGACTGGAAGGAATACCCATGCAAAAGCAATACCCTCCTCTTCATTGAAACTCCAGGCTGCAGGTTCATTTGACACTATAAGTAGACAGGGACATGTACTGATCAAGTATCAAAATATATTTGGTAGAAAATAGCCTGTATAGAATAAATTTGTCACAGGTCAGTTACCCTAGTTTTATGAGAAGTGGAAGAAGTATACTGTGACTTGTGACCATGTCTAAGCTGTTAATGATGAGCCATTTATTCTGGATAAATATGACGTAAAAACTCTGCACTAAATATACCTTCATGTTTAATGATTCATCTGTTGTGTATGGGGAGTAACAGCCATTTTGGCTCTCTCCAACTTCGAGAGGGTTGTTAGAAATCAACCCTTTCTCCTTTTCACATTCTCACTATTGTAGCATACAGCAAAAAATGCACGTGCCTCCTTGCTTGATGTCTCCCTGAAATTATGTGTAGTAATGGATTATGAAAGCAGTGCTGCTCTGCTTGGCAGGGATATTATTCAAAATGGAGCTTTGACATACCATGGCATGAAAATCGTGCTCTGGCTTCTAATTAGTGATGAACGTGGATTTGCTAAGGTACAGAGGCAGAACTGGGACTGCGGTTGCCAGAGTGGTATCTCTTTCCCAGGACACCTACACCATTGGGAAAGGCAGTGAGCTGCACTGTGATACAGCTCCACAGCCACATGGCATGTTACCTGAGTTTCCACTATTCAAACAAGAAACAAAACCCAACCCAAGTATAGAATGAAAATTATAGCCTGTTAAAGATGACATTTCACAGAACTGGCTATCTCCAAAACACAGTCTATTGGTCATAATTGTTGAGTCATTAATTTTCTTTCTGGGTGAGCAATTAGTGCTCTGTTTCCTGGGAAGAAAATTTCCCTTAGGATGGCAGTGTGAGAAGTTGGACAAATGATGACAGGTTTGCAGATGTTGGTCAGCTACCTAATCCTTAGAAAAGTTTCTAGCAAGATATGTTTTACAGAAGAACTCTTGCATGTCCATAAACATCCATACACACATTCATTTACATACCACACAGGAATATCAGGCCTGATCCAGGCCTCCGTGTTCCCTGTGCTGTAAAGATAGACTTCATGCCTGAAAAACTAATAGACTCCACAGCTGATGTCACCTGAAAGGTGATAGATCTATATAGATCAATGATACTTGATTTATACAAATCCAGAAATCCAGAAAATCTTATTTTCTCACCTTTATTAGAGTTTTGCTTGAATAAATATAATGAAACAATTTTTGTGATAATCTATACCTAAATATATCTTATTTGAGCAAGGATGGAGCAGAAAAAAAATAAAGAGACAGACTTCATTTCTCTTTGCTGTTTGTGTTACAATTGATCTCTGTTATTATAAGTGAAAACTAGCAGACATAAATAAACCAAATGTTTCTCATGGTGCATTTTATTTCTCTTGTTAATGAGTGCTACTCCAATTTCAGTTTAGAGTGCAGAGCATTAAGAAAGTCAACCAATCAAAAAGTATCCACCTTTTATAATCTTAAGTTCTGGAAGATGTACTAAATTCTCATGTCCTTCAATCCCAAGTGACTGGTGCAGTCATAAAAATATAAAAACTGCATCTGGGTAGATAGGATTTAGATTAAGAGAACCATTACCTAGGACCAACACTAGGAAGAGGATACAAACATTAAATTGAGTTTGGGTGTTGCTCAAAGCAGAATATAAGGTGATGGGAAAAGCCTGTGAACTCCCTGCTGCTGGGCAAATAACTTTTCTTAATGCAGTTGCAGCATTTAGATAATCAAAATATTACACTATGCATTTCTATTTCAGTTAGACAGGAATTATTGTGAATAAACTTTCTACAAAACTCTTTCCACCCCTGAGCATTGCATTTCATAGAGAAAATTGCTGCCCCATGGTCTTCAAAGGCCTTCAGCCACATGAACATTTTCTGTAAGGGCTTGTGTCTGAAGGGTATGGTTCCTGGACTTATGGTCCATAGGACAGGTAAGGACAGGAGCCTGCCCTCAGTACCTCATAGATAAGGGTGGATGATGCTGTGCCTTTGCAGGGCTCCCTTTGTGGAGCAATGTACTGGACCACGTCCTCATCTCATGCAGGTCCCAAGGGCATCGGTAGAACCTCAGACCTCACCTGCTAAAACTGGCTACATGGTTTAACACCTTCAGATATCAGCCCCAGATTTAGCTTGAGGGATGGTCTAGTGGCCTTAATCTACTGGAAAGTTTCTCTGGGTAAGCAACAAAGTGCTCCTCCTTTCACACCTCTCTCTCTCTCTACCTTCTCCTTCTGCCCCCAAGCGTCATGTGCAGAGGGAAGGTTTGTTGGCTGGAGGGGAGGTAAAGGCATGAGGAATAATTTGTCTCTGTACTTATCTGATCCTGGAACTGCTAGTGCAGGAGACAGAGCTGTGTTGTCTCTGTTTATTTTTTAACAATGGTAGGGTTGGACTTGATGATCTTTGAGGTCTCTTCCAACCAGTTTGATTCTATGACTGTGTTTTTATTAGAATCTGTAGCTAACATTCCCAGAGGACAATTATTCAGTTGAGAGCTTTAGGAAGCAGTAATGGCCTTTAAGGGGTCAGTCACTCAAGGTAGGTGAGAGTAGTAAAAAAATTGAGACAGTGTTCTGACTCTGCCAAATTATTTCCTCTTCGTTGCTTGATTCGCCTGTTCCTGGAAATGCAAAGGGCCCAGAAATAGTTGTGGACCTGTCTGTACATGCTGATGTCAGTTTTCCTTTCAAGTTCATCCAAAGCTGGAAAGAAGAGCAATATGAGAATTGATTTTTGCTTCTGTTGAGCTCTGAAATATGTGTCAGATTTGAGCTTCAAAGAAACTACTTATTCGCTCACACAGGATTGCACTTTTTTATATTCTCCTTTACATTTCTACTGCATCCATTGGGCTGTTCTTCCAAACAGAGAAATCAGACAGATGCTCAGCTAAGTACCAGTAGCTTTTGTGATGTGTGTGCTGCAGTAAACAGCCCTTGTTTCTTCTTCTGCTGCATAAAAGCTGAACTGAGCACTTTTCTCCACAAAGAATTAGCATTTTGCTTTCTCAGATTATGTTGTTTTAATTGATATATATGTTTGAGAATAACTATTGACTAGGCCCTTACAAAAAGATTTTCCAGTCACAGTGAAAAATCTCACTCATGCAGTTGCTCATGTTACAGAGGACTAATCATTATAGGGTAATAAATGAGAACTATTAATCTTAGATATTCTGTGGCTCACATTTCTTGCAGATGAACTGAACACCTATATTTGATGGCCAATGTTTCTGAAATGAAGTGTAATCTTCACCTGTTTGTATTATTCTGACCCTTTCAGAAAAACATATGTTGGGCCAGGTTCAGATCAGAGTCCGGTGTGGAGCAGCAGAGAACAAGGGAGTTTGACTGCAGTAAAACTACTCCTTATTCTGAAGAGGAGAGTTATCCTTGGGCAGCGAGGCAAGGTAACAGAGTGGTGATTATCCAATACTTTGTGATTATCATAATAATTATCTGAAGCTGCAATACTGTTGGCCAGCACAGGATCCACTTACCATGGCACCCTGAAGCCATCATCAAGGAGCACACTAGATTCTAGTTAGGATGCATATCAGAATCTGTTGTGGCTAATGAACAAAATGCTTCTCCTCTCTGCAGGAATTTATACTTATAAACCAGAGTGCATCACCTGCCTGGAGTGGTAAATCCTAGCTCTAGCAGATTTCTTGCCTGTAGTCACGCTCTATAGCAGTGCAGCAGTGCAGGGAAACTTGTGGACAATTTAGACCTGCTCTAACACAAAGCTACCTAATTGACTTACAGCCAGGAGCTGGTGTAACAAGTAGGGCTTATATTAGTTTCCTTCAAGTGTTGATATGAACAATACTTCACTCATGAGCTTATTTGCACAAAGTAATTAGAAAGGATGTCACCTTGCCTGACTGAGTTGAGATTCACAGCTTAGCTATGTGCTCAAGACTGCCTCTGCTACTGGGGCAGCAAGGGCAAGTAGCAAAGCTGAGCCCATAGGCTCACTCTCAGGAGCAGACTAGTTGCTGTGGTCATAGATATTCTCCTTTCTGAGCCTTGTTCTCCATGGGCTCTTTGTCTGTCTTGCCTATATAGGCTATAAGGAATTTTGGGGTAGGGATTGTTTCTATTGATATGTAGAGTGCCATGGTACACTAGTGAAGTCCTCACCAGCTCTGTACATGTCCCCAAACCAGAATCAGTGTAGTAATACCAGCACAGTGTTCGACCATTAAAGCTGTGGAAGCTAATTAATCCAGGCAAATAGCACATTGACATAACTATGTTGTCTGCTAGTTCTGCTGTGTCATGTAGCTACAGCCTATTTAATTAAACAGCATTTAGGCTAAAGGAACCTTGATGCTGAACAGGTCTACTATATACTACTATAACAGAAACTAAGGATGTCATCAAGTGGTGCCCAAATTACTTACAGCAGGGAACATTAGTAATTGCTCAGCCGTGGCTTGGATGCCAAATATGATGCTGTCAAGGTCCAGAGGATTGAAACTTGGGGAAGTGACAAGAAAGAAAGATAGGAAGGAATGAAGGAAGGAAGGAAGGAAGGAAAAGACTAGCACATATAGAACTGTAATTTTTTAGTGCAATAAATTGGAAATGTGGGAGTGGAGGGGGAGAGTGAGAAAAACTTAATATTCACCCCGCTGATAACCCATGTGTAATTGTAAGCCAGTGCAAAAGCCAGAGCTCAGTCCATCTTGAATGGCTAAATTTTCCAAAGCTACCTTTTGAGTTAGTCTTTTAGAGAGGCAGAGATAAATTATTCATAAACAAGAAGTACTTTTAACAAGGTGGGGTTTTTTTCTCAAGAAGATAAAGAACTCAACCCAAAAAAATTTTCATCTCAATACATCGTTTCATGAACTAAGAATTGAATGAAAGTAGATTTACACTAGTTCTAGGTTACAGACTGTAAAATAAGGCCAGGATGGCTGTTGAGCCTCTGTCTTACTGAGATAACAGGAAAATAACTTGATTTATACTGAGTCCCTTTGGCCTTGTTTGTATCTGGACTTGTGGCAAAAACTTCCGGAGTGCGGGATTCCTACTCTCATTTCTGTAACTTACACCACTTTGTTTTGCAATTTTTATTTTTGGTAATCTCTTTTGTAAACAGTGTCCTGCAGAGACCTACAGTAGTGAGTCCAATGCAAACAGGACATCAAAATGCATTACATTTAAGAACACATGCTGGGGTATGGTTAAGATTGCGACATTTAGGACTACAGCCTGTAACATTATATAGGGCTACACTATACAAACACTTGAAAGGAAGAATTTCTCACACAGTTGCTATTATTTTTGAGAGAGTTTATTTTTGGGTTTCTCAGCATCTTATCACAGACTTTAATAAACTTTCCTCGAAAAATCCTGCCCCTTCCTTTGTATGTGACAGAAATTAATGTGTAACCAGACCATGGGGATACCTTTGCACAGGGTATACTGCTCAGGCAAGCTAAAACAGACCTTAAAGACAGCTAGGGTTTGCAGGTAGCCCCAGCTCTGGGCAGCAATTGCAGCTGACCCTGGGGAGCAGCCTGGCACACAGAGCCCTTCGAGTAGCAATGAGACCACTCCGACCCTTGTCTCACTTGAACCACCACCTCTCTTTCATTACTCTGCTGCTGCCACCCAGGTACTGCACAAAGCACCCAGCAGCAGTTTTCTGGTCCCCAGAGTCCATCCCATTGGTTGCATCCCCTGGTGCTCTCAGATGGGAGTGGCTGGAGGTAGCAATGGGTGGACTGGGCAAAGGAGGGTGCAAGAGGCTGGACATCTGCATTTCATCCCTATATAATGTTATACCTACACATGCCTCAACCTCAAATTCAGTGGCTCCTGCAAATGCCTATGTCCTTGTACTGAAAAGCAGCCCCATATTAAATTGGAAACCTAGAACAACCTATTTGGGACTTACTCCAGCCTTGCTGAGAAGCTTAAATTAAGGGGTTGGAGCTTAGCTCTGTATGGTAGGGTAAAAATATGTGAAAAGATTTGGCCCTTGTAGAAGATAGTTTCCAGTCTAATTCACTTCAGTGATTTCTGTGTTTGTCTTGCAACTTGTCCTGCAATGAGATGGAATGCCACATTGTGTGGGAACTCACTGTTTTGTAACTAGCTTTTGCAACAAAAAAGATTGCTTTGATAGAGATGTCATTCGTTTAGGCGGTGTCCAAGATTTACCCAGGCCTTATAGCCTGCTTAATTTGCTAATATATGACAGGAGTACATCCCAAGTTTCTCAGATGACTTTGGCTATTCCCTCATGCATAAATAAATTACTGTGACCCTGGAAACAGAGCAGTTTATTCTCTGTGGAAATCACTGTATTTTTGGAATGACTTAGTCCTTCTCAGCTCCTTTTCATCCATTGAATTTCTTGCAGTGGAAAGAAACAGCAGTGCAGGAGCTGCTGAGAGACAGTGTCCCTACAGCCATGAAGATGCCACATTAAGACAAGTGACAAGGTAGCTTTTAAAAATCTCCTGACACAGCTGAAAAAAAATGTTTGCTCTAAAAAGTTGTCTAACCATATGTTAAAAAGAGTGACTCAATGAAGAAGAACAAACTCCAGTCTCTACGAAGGCAGCAGAAATCTGGAATTAGTTTCTAATGACTGCAGTGCATTTACAAAAGATATCCACTTGTAGAGGCAAGATCAGCTTTGGGCCCATATCACAAGCCACATTTTAATGATGTTTTGGTGACAATTTCCCTCATGTGTGTCTGTAGTGTATATATATGGATTTTAGTCAGGAGAAATACATATCTGGGGAAATTCTAGTCTCTTTGTTAGACATTGGTGAGATAGAGACAGCACTTGTGAATTAAAAACAGTCTTAGAGAGAGCCTTTGGACATTACTTACAGAAAGATTGATTCCTATCACCTTATCAGCCAAAGCATATGACTGCAGAACACACTCAGAGCTGGCAGACTGTTTCCACAGCTATGACACAGAAATGACCGGCAGATTATCTGCTTGAGTACAGAAGGTCAGCAGTCTTGCTGGGATCTTGGAATACAGGGAGGACAAATTCCTCTCTGTTACCAGGTACAAGTCAAAAGGAAAAAAAATAAAAAAAAAACAAAGGCAATCGATTTTAATGACTGAGTCTGGATTTACACTGTTACAGCTCAGACCAGAATTTGGCTCATTGTGTGTAGATATATCTACAAATAACCTTCTTAACCTGTTGGAAAGCTAATGATGGAAAATGTTCCCCATAAAAGTATATATATTACAGCTGTGTAAATATATTAAAAAACCCCAAACTGTCAGCAAACTTGTTGGGAGATGTATGAATGCTTCAACAAGTTCTCTGTACTTCACATAGCTTCATTTTTATCCTCTGCACAGACACACACATGCACACGTGTATACAGACTTAATGACATTTAAAGAGTACAAGATTCTTAAGAGAGCTAATTTTGATCAGTCAGCTCCTCCAAACAAACAGAATCCTGTGGCAAATGCATGTTATGTGTTATGCTGCTTATGAAACGCATTTTATAAGCTGTTCCTGGTTGCCAGCTGTAAAATTCAGCAGGCAATCTATATAATAACCCCGAGATATAAGAAACAGAGGGTCTTTTTTCTCCCTACAGATCTTCCAGGAGGGAACAAGAGACAACCTAATGATGGCACTGAATTCTGCCCAAAAATGCCCCATCAAGAGCAGCTGGATTTCTTGTGCTCTGACTTGATAAGTTGATTTTATAATAGGTTAGTGGCAAATTTTTAAGGAGCAAGGAAGAAACATGGATTAGATGTCTCTATGTCCCTCTGCCCTTTGGTATCACTTCTGGAGAGATATGAATGACAAATTCAGGGCTAAATCTAGGGACACAATTGGTCCTTCATTTTAAAAACTGTTTAATCCACAAAGTGACTCCTGACCCAAACTTGTACATCCACTATTTCAGTGGAAAAAAAGGGGGGTAATGGAGGATTTGACACATACTTCTGGTATTTTTAAAAGCTAATAAAGTGGTTAAATTTCTATAACTGAGCAGTCATAGTGAATAGTTAGTGTTTTTGGCAAGACAGTTAAGACATATTTACAGCATGCAATTGGAAAATAAGCTTGTTATATGTTATAAATAAACTATTCCCAGTGACAGATTAAGAAAATATTGGATATGTACAAAATGACAGCATTAAACAATGAAAGTATTTCCTGAGGAGCTGAGCCTTAGCAAAAGCCACAGACAAAATATTTTTAGTGGCATTCCAACACTCTGTGTTTCAGAGCCATTTATAACAGAGCTCATTATGAGATATTCCTTTCTGCTACAGGCCACAGCTGGATATACCAAAAAATTAAAGAAATATTTACCTACGAGAAAGAGTCACAGTACCTGGCTTTATTTCATACAGCTAATTTCTGCTCTTCAATCCACCACGTGGGTTCAAGAGAAGAATTTGCCCTTATGTCTTCAAATCCTAAAGTCACAGCCTCTCCTGAGAGCTGTTATAAATCCAGCTGTTCCCATCTGCAGGAGCACAGAACTCCCAGAAAAAGACTTCTGCAGAAGCCTGGCAGGGAAGGGGGATACCTGAACCTGTGGACTGCAATTTTCTGCTCCCCTTACATCCTCCTACATCACAGTAGCTGTGAACCCTCTTACAGCACATGCAAGACGGATCCTGACTTTAGCTACTGTGCTGGGCATGAAAACTAGCTTTAGAGTGAGTCATGCTGCAAAAACCTCAGGTACACTTGTCTGTTTAGAGCGGCAAAACCCGAACACTAAACAAATATATGCTTTATAGGCCTTAAGGCCTCAGATGGGATGGCGAGGTGGAAGGTGGAAGGAAGAGAGCACAAGTGTGAGAATGCATTGCCTTTGAGCAGCAGTAGCTTGAATGCCTTCAGGGCAGTAGGAGGAAAATGCTCAGAGAAGGCATTTTGCAGGCTTCGTAAAGGGTAAAGCATCATTGCCTGTGAGGCTGGGCTGCAGGTACCAGCCAGCTGTGTTACTGTGCAGTGGAACCAAAAAGGGAATTTTGTCTGCTTCCCACTGGGCATGCATCCACCTTAATAACGTTTGGTGGTCTGCCTTGTCCTTTGGCTCATGACTCAAACCAGAGGTCACCCCAAGCATTTTTGCTTTTTATGTAGCAATTTTGCCCCCTGTCAGGCTACATCTGCTCTTCTGGGATTTTCACCATGTTCCTCCCATTCAGGCCAGGTGGCAGAGTCTGTTATTGATCTGGAAAAGCTGCTTTAGGGAGAAGAAATAGGTTGGGAGGAGGCAAAGGTGTCTCATCACTTTGCTCAGGGGACATCTCGATGGAGAGAGCTGCATTCAATTTTCCTTCCTTTCCTCTCCTTTCCTGTGTGAATGGCGTTGAGTGTATGTGTGTGTGTGTGTGCACAACCCTGATAGGCTTCTGCAGCTGCCTAGCGCTCCCAGAGACATGCATGTAGAGCTGCCAGTTGGCTTCCATAGCTGCACTTGCTGTATAAATATGTACACTCTTCACATGTTTGCCTTTCTTTTTGAGAATATTAGTCAGTCTCTGGATGACTGAAAACCAGCGCATATAAAATACCACCTTGTCTTCTCACCCTTCGCACGCACCTCTGTAAGTTTACTCTAAACATACCCAATAACAGTTGTATCTACAGGTGCATGTAAATCCAAGCCACTGTATGACAACAGTCCTGTCCTAGAAATTAGAGACAAAGTGGACATTTTGGGTCAGTTTGTTTTTAACTCTGATCACTGGGGATGCAGCACATTTTAAAATATAAAGCTATAACTCTCTAATGAGAAGTCCAGATGTTCTCTGACTTTGTTTTTGCAGATAGCTGTGTACAGCATCAAGAGTTTATTTAAGATCTTATACTTCTTCCATGAAAGACCATGGAGATATTCTGATGAGCTTCAAGGTCAGCTGAATTTTATTCCTGATAAATAAATACATAAATAAATGTCAGCTGTTTTAGTCAGGGTGAGCCTGCTTCTTCTGATGGCAAATTTCGGATCCCAACCTGGAACTGATGGTGACGGGTCTTGGCTCTAGAAAGACACTAGAGTATTCATACTTCCAGCCCCTCCTTCTAAGAGGCAGAACAACAGTGATGGCACATCTTCTGAACTCACAGAAAGATTTCACAGGCCTGTCCTGCTGTTTTGAATATGTGCTACATGATGGAAAATGAATTTGAGAGTCCAAACTCTTTTAAACTAAGGGAAGCATAGTGTAACTGAGATGAGATTTTTGCTATTTCTACTGGCCTGATTTTGTTTTACTGTCTGAATTGCTTGATGTTCTGAAGGCTATACAGTAAGCAAAGCTGTTGCAATGGACAGAATTTCCTTATGGAATTGTTCCAGTGATGAAGACTTAGCCAGGAAATCAGGCGGTGTCTTTTTTTTTTTTTTTTTTCCCCACGGGAGGACCAGTAATGTACTGTAGTCAGGTATATTTGCTAGTTGCTGCAAGCTTTTTCCATGAATCATATCACATTTTGATGTGAATTTTATAGTAATTGAGGCATGTTTTAGATAAGATAGGAGCGACCAAATTCTATTTGTAGGTTGTGTAAAACCAGAATAGTTCCTCTAGGGTTTATTTCCCTAGTACAAAATATCACTCCCATTGATTAAAATACAAGAGTGTATCAAATTAAATAGAGTTAACTGAATCCACTGAGGGGTATAGATGAGGGTAGCAATGGAAGGCAAATAATTGAGTCCATAAACAGTGTAGAAGCAAAAATGAAACTCCATAGAAAGATTACTGTAATAAGCAATAGTTATTACATGTTCTAATGAATCTGCATTTACTGTTGGTAGCTATATGCATAAGAAAAAGTATTTTTTCTGTGAAGGTGGTTGAACAACAGCTGGAAGAGATTATCCAGGGAAGTTGTGGAGTGTTCATTCTTAGAGATATTCAAAACTTAATTGGTCATGATCCTGAGTAAACTGCTTTAGCTGTGGGGTTGGAAAAAGAAAAAACATACCTTTTTCTAAAGCTTTGTTCTTTAGAGGTCCAGCTTGCTCAAGGAACAAATAAAAGCTTTTGCTTTCTAGACTTTTGGGATGGAAGGTTGTTGCAAATGTGAAGTGAAGCAATAACATATCATAGGAAAATTTTTGAAGGTCAATAATGAATTTGGGTACACCTCCTTTTTGCCTGGATCTCCTAGTCAAAGGCACAGCACCAGAAGTGAATGCTGGAGGATGGGATTGCATTCAGAAAGCACTAACTTTTTAGTGCTTTATTAGGTGAAAGCATAATCAATAATCATATAGCAGAATGGAGAGTCAACAGTATTGTTCTGTCCTTTAGAAATCTGCTATTGCAAAAATAGGTATGGCGACTCTCATGTTCAGGACAGCTAGCTAATGGGGAATTATAGTCAAATTCCTTCAATTTTCCCCGTAATTAGAGTAATTATATACCCAACATGCCTATATTCCAAGCTGTGATCATGCTAGAAAAATAATTTGTTTTCATGAAAATCTTATTAAGCTGCATCATCATCATTGATATTAATCTTTCCCTGTTAAAACTTTGTTATTTCCAATAACTGAAGTCCAATGTATTGTGTTTTTTGTATTGTAAAATCCATCTGTATTTTCCCTCAAGGCGAAAGGCCTGAAGCAGCTGTTAACGGAGGAAAGTCGAACAGTATAAATCATTTGAATTTCTCTTCAGTTTGATTATAAATAACAGCTGCTTTAATCTATTTCACAGCACATTATGTTTGTAAAACAATGCAAATTGGTCTGTGTTTCAGTGGTTGTCCTGTTTGTCTGGTGAGTGTTAATTCAATAGTGCTGCATTTTGCTGTAATGTTTATAAAGAAAACTGATTCCTATCCTGGGAATCCTCTGCCTGGATATTTTCCACCTTTTGAAGTATAATAAAAGATTGACTTCAGTTGAAGATATTTTCTTCCCATGGAAACATACATATCTGACCAAATTCTTTGTTGCTGTATTCCTTGTGCAATCCAGTTAAGGGCACAGAGTGATACATGTTCTCCATGATCTTCACTTGTGTGCAGATACTTACAGGGCAGACCTGAATGCAACATATTTACTGTACCTAGCAGTCACCTAAGTCAGAGAAGGTATTTTTGCACAAACATCCTTTGCATGTTTCACTTACTCTGAAAAGATTAAAAAAACCAAGATTTTTTTTCCTGTCTGCTTTAATATTTTATATTCAGAAACCTGATATGAATAAGTGCATGGTTTCACTTTACTCTTAGTGTATGCCTTGGATTTGTGCCCTTTCTATTTCCACAGTACTCTTTTAATTTGCTAGTTTTCCCCTATCTAGTTTTTAGCAGTTTATATTTCAATTAAGTTTGGAATATACATGGCTAAAACAACCTGATAATAGTTTTGCACATTATGATTCACTTTCCCCATTTTATGCCCATATATTCATATATCTTTGCTTTTCAATGAATTTTGGGTGTTTGCTTATTTGAAGAGTGAAGAATTTCTGCTCTTTAAACAAAGAAACTCATATATGTAACATTAATGCTGGTGTCAAAAGTTGTCAAATGATGTAGTGATGTTACTGTAGTTGGTGTTACTAGATGCATCAAAAGTTCTTTGTTCATAATATTTTTAGACATCTAAAAGCAATGCAGTGGCCAACAAACGGTCAGGAGAACACTGGCAGGCAAGCTCTGGTATGTCTTGCTGAACTAGTTAAATCAGCACTTCTTTCAAGCAGATATAGCTCCCAATTGCAAAGATGGCAGAATAGAGCATGTAACTGCACATCAGCTGTTCTGTTTTACAGTCCTGTACTTGAGCTTAACTGAGCAATAGAAGTTGTTTTGCAGTAAGACACCAGATTATGAGCTGGAGCAGCTGAGGTGCAGCAGGTTTTGCTGTATCTGGAACAGGAGCAAGAATTTCTGGCAAAGGGTCAGTAACAAACAGCTGGGCTGGGGGGAGAAGAGGCAGTAAGGTCTTAGCCATCACAGCTGTTTGCTTAGTGAACATGAGTCAGAGCCTTGAGACAAGCATATACTCAAAAACAGTTGAATAGTTCATGAACCACCTGTAGTCTGAAGCACATTCACAGGGAGTATTTGTTGAACAGCTGCAAATGATGAGTAAAAGTACCCAAAGCTGCTCTTGGATCACTTGCGCAGAGAACAGGAGGCTACGTCTGTAGATAAAATTTTCTTTCTAAAGTTCAAGGCCTTGCAGCTGGACTTTGAAGGTAAAACATGCTGAATGGCTGTGGCTTTTGTTGGGTGTGTCCTTGTAACCAGTCCCTATCACTTTGCAAAAGTTCTTCTGCAAATGGCACCCATTGCTTACAGTACTGTCACGGTTTATTAGGAAATGCCACAAAAGAAGTCAGAGGATATTGAGGAAAACAAAATCTATGACACCCGCCAAAAAAAGACTCTAAGTGTCAAAATACTCTTTCTGTTTTTACCTCTTTTCTTCTGATAATTTTCCTACTCTTGTGTACAGGGAAGCACTTGCAGCTATTTATTTATTGATTGACATTCATATCTATAAAACATGTGCCCACTGCCCAAGCATCTGTGTGGATTTACATTCACAAAAAGCCTAATAAATAATTCACAACATATTACCAACAACTGCTAGAGAAAAGAGAATCATGAAGCTAATTAATAGTTGAGAGCACAAAAGGCCTCTCAAAACTTCAGGTCTAACCAATTTTCCCACTAAATCTCCTAAGATAACAAGTCCACGGATTTTCTTAGGAAGAAGCACAGGTAAACAGACAAGCATTGCACTGTGACCCAAAGGCTAGCAGGACTAGCAGTCCAGCTGGAAACAAGTTCTAGAGCTAAGCATTTTTCATGGAAAATATTTTCCCTTCCATTATTGGAACTGGAACTGGCAACAGAAATACTCCAGGTGAACTCAATGGCTTAAAGATAAAGAAAAGAAATAACAGGTCCCAGACCATTTATAGCTTTATAGCATATGCCAACGTGTTCAGTATCAATGCTCCACAAACAACTTTATAGACTGCTTTCATAAAAAATGCACTCAGAACCAAGAGTAAAATGGCCATGGAGTTCATTTATGAAGCAATAAAAGTAAATTAGTCATGGAGCAATAGAATCAGGTAAAATCAAATCAGGTTTGCTTATTCAAACACTTTACAGCCTGGAAAATAAAAGCCAATAAGTTGCAAAAAATTTTATGTTTTGACAATGAAACCTTTAAACAGTCAGATGCATTATCTTGCATTTAATGTAAGGGCAAACAAATTAAAAGCTGTTTAGAAATCTGCAGAACTCGTTGACTTATACAGTAAGAGTCTGTCAGACGAGTAAAATTTGTAGGGATCTGCTGATGTAGGCTGGAGGATTATGACCTTGTGGCACCTATCCTCAAGTGCTAAAGCTCAAGAAGCTGACACTGGTCAAAAATTTGAAGTGTTGCTTGGTGGATTGCATTCCATGAGTGCACAATTCCTCTATGTAGTTCAAACCTGTTGGGTACAATACTATTTCAGCAGCTGCTTTGGTCCTTGCTCTCATTAGGAAAGGAAACCTTTCTTTTTCCTGTGGAGATACTTTTCCAAAATTCCTTTATAACTCTGCCATCCCCCCCTCCCCCCCCTTATTCAAAAAACCATTATTGTCTAATGGGAAATGATGGCATTGTTTGGTGGGGGCTCTATCACTCACCTAAGATGGTGGAAACACTTGTCCTTAGTTCTACATTAGAGTAATTGTGTTGGAGAAACATTTTTCAAAATGTTTAAGGGGAATTTAGAGGACATTGTTGAATCTTGGGAAGAATTATGGAGAAACACTAAGTCTATGGAGAGGACATACTGGAAGGTGAAAAGAAAAAATAGACTACTTCTACTCAATCCTGAGGCTATTCAAAATGCATAACTAATCAGAACTCAGGTAAAATTCTAATTCATGTAGAACTTTTACTAGCTCTGTATCTCAGTAAAATCTCAGAACCCCTGCTGTCCAGTGGCCTGTAAGTTCCAAAATACAGGAAAAATCCAGGAATCCCCACCCCTGGTGACACAAATGTCCTTATTCCCTCTATCAAACAAAAGACAAATCCTATCATTTGTCTTCTCCCACATTTGCTGACTAAAATCAATACCACAGGTACAGCCTCCACAGTGCAGATGGGCCAAACTAAGGAGGGCCTGCTGAGAGGAGTTCTGCTCTACTTCCTTTCCAGCTCTGTCACTCTCTGTTAGGTTTCTAAGCCAGCCACTGTCTTTTGGATAAAATGGAAGAGCTTGGAGTTATCTATGCATTTATATTCAGTCTAAGTCCATTGCTTAAAAATGACAGAACAAACTTACTCAGTGCATAGCCAGAGTACTCTGTGTTCATGCTTACGCCTTGCTTCATAGAGAAGTTGATATGAGGCTGTTTATTGCCTGTTTCCTAGGAATAGTGCTCATTGTTCAGAGGTCACACCTTCAGAAGCACAGATTTTCTATTGACTCTGATATGACATTTCCTGATAATCAGACCGATAGCATAAACACATTATCTTCAGCACAGGCATTTCTATTTTATTTGCTTCTTTTTTTTACAACCAAGTTATCATTCATACACAAACAGCAACAGGAGTTAATTGGAGATATGTTCCCTAGCAGTGTGAATAACATAGATATCTTTTTTATTGTTGTTTCTTTTCACTGGAGAATTGTTCAAATTGGTGCCAGTGTCATCTGAAGTGTCCATCACCTTGCAAACACCATCTATCCTACCTGCAAATTCAGCAGGCAAGAAGCACAGATAAACAAGTGAGGAGCCTCTCCATGAGGTTCCTCCTGCAGGGTTGCTTCATCAATGTTTAAAGATAAGGAGGAACCTGCTCTGGGACACAGTGGATGGCATCACGAAACCTGCAGACCTCACAGGTCCAGATTGGTTCCCAGCAGGACACTGGCTGCCAGCCTCTCATGAGGAGGCCCTGAAGTACCAGCAACCCCTTTGTGCTTCCCAGCATGCTCCTAAAGCAGTTGTGCAGCTTGAGACTTCACAGAGAAAACTCCCCAGGGTTGTGGATACAGCTACAATCTCTGGTCCAGTAGTATCTGTACTTGTGAAAAAGTGATGATGTGTTGACTTGAAACACTATTCACTCCTCTTATCTCTTTATGTTTTTCTGTACTGATCATAACTCTATAGACAGCATACTATGGTCTGTGTAAAAGAGTTCTGGTACCACAGATATGATCACCAAATCTCTGTTGTGTGACTCCTTTCTGATCTTCCATAAAATCTCTTGCTCTTTGTACTTCAGAATGTGGCACAGACATGCACTGAGATCAGTGACCTTTCAAATTCCATCCCAGAGTTTTCCCAAAGGACAGATAAATCAACCTACCAACACTGTGACAGTCAGAAAAGTAAGCTTTACAACAGTAAATGGTATGCACTGTGTTTCCTCCAGTAGGCATTGAAGGTCTGCTCCAGTGTGTTATGCATAATCATCCCTCAGACCAAACAGAATATTCCACTCTTTGAGAGTCTCAAGACATCTGTCTTTTTAGAATGGCATGAGCAAGTTGAGCTATGATTAAGATCTTTGCCCTTTGTTGAGACATTTCCAAAGCTCTAGCAAAAAAAGCTTGTAAAATATGTAAATGAATACTTTTTAATCAGCCTTCTGGGATAAAATTCGATCTTGTATAGATCTGTGCAGCTCTTGAAATTTTTGAATTCAGTCATTTTTTTTTTCACAAAAGACATGAGTGATCTTAACTAACTTCACCCTATATAAAGTTAAGTGTAGATAAAGTTAAGTGTAATGCCAAAAAGCAGGCAGATGGGCCTCCTGACAAAAAAAAAAAAGAGACTCAAGATAGTTAAAAATTTACCTTCCTCTAAACCAGATGTTTAAGTTATGCTGGCAGAACACCTCTCTGAAAGTTCCTCTCTCTACCAAGTGTTGAGGGGTTCCAGTAAAGATAAGACTTCCTACTATTTGACAAGTGCAATCAGTTCTAGCTTTAATAAATACAATCCCTGTTTTACAAACTTAGGATATCCCAAGTGGTGTTTCTAATATTGTACTTCTGTTATACTG
Organism: Acanthisitta chloris; assembly: GCF_000695815.1. NCBI lineage: Eukaryota > Metazoa > Chordata > Aves > Passeriformes > Acanthisittidae > Acanthisitta > Acanthisitta chloris. The sequence continues at coordinate 18,761 of NW_008674261.1, forward strand.
CGCTAAATTTAATAGATTTGTAACAGTGCAAAGACATTAGTCATGAGAGGATATTGACAAGAGGTTGTGAGCAGCTGGCAAGAATGACCTTTTTTTTTTTCTGTGCAGCGTTTTGTATGGTTAACAAGAAATTATTTGCAGCAGGAGGCAAGGAGCAAACTTGGTTAAAGACAGTGCCACTGCAGATGTCATCATGGCTAGAGTCATGTATATGAAAAACACAGCCCTGAGTTCACAAATCTTAGCAAAAACTTCCATGAGCCTTCCCAGAGCACATTTAAGAATTTATGTTTATATATATATATTATAATTTTCTGCTTCTAACAATTTTTGTGTAAGCATCATGGTCCATGAATTCATCTACCTGCATAAAAATAGAGGACTACATGAACACAATGCATTGAATGCATCAAGTACTTCACAGAGGAAGCAGATCACATTTCAATTTATTTACTAGTGAGTTAACAAAACATTATAGCAGGGGATTTATTATAATCCTGAATGTGAAAATGGGTAAGAATCGGATTCCAAAAATTGCTGAGTGCCTGAAAGGCTGTTTGGAAATGATAGGCTCTGTGGGAAACATGAAATAGCTACACTACAAGAGTGTCTGTCATCATGGCACTGCCCATGGGACTAAACAAATACAACAGCTGCAGTCACTTCCATTGCCTCTGATTTTCCTTCTTTGGTTTCTTAGACTAAACTGAATGATGAAATTTTGTGCAAACACTACATTTTTCTTCCTACAGATGCTTTCTGATACATCTGCCAGTGTTTATAATTTTAACAATTTGTTGATAAAGAAAAAAGGGGTGTAATACTTTAGTCCTTGCTGCAGTATTTCTTTAATCAGGTTCTTTGTTATAGAAAGTCCAGACAATTGTTAACTACTATGAGCTGCTAAGTGATAACAAAGATTGCAGAAAAGCCTTCCAGCTCCAGGACCAAGTCTATAACATTTCTCTTTTGTGACAAGTTGCACAAGTTGCAAAGCTTGCAAACAGCCAACATATTAGTTAAATTAGGTAACAAGTTAGAAAGGAAAAAAGTCTCATGAATGTTAGATCACACTCACTCATGTCATGTCTGCAAGATTTTTCTTTTCTTCCTACTGAAATTGGTGTCTGCTATAGTTACAGATCTGACAGGACATGCTATAGATACCTAAGCAGAAGCATGTTGCTGCAAACCAATGTTGTACAATCGTGAATACTGTTGGAGGCAAAAGTGATAGTTCTGATATACCACTGCAATGGCTGTGGCACAGCTGCTTCTGTGCTACATAACTTGAGCTGTTGGGATGAAGATTAAATAATAATGTGTCATGCATCTTGCCTGCTTATATTTTGCAGAATCTCTTTTCCACGTGATAAGGTTTTTATCAGCACCAAGTGAATATTGTTTTAGCTTGTTTCTTGTTATTGTTATGACTGAAACTACATATGAAATTTCCATCAGATTTCCAGAGACTGGAGACTGTATTTCCGTAATATCAGACAGACCATTTTGTATAGTTCAAAAAACATAGACTAGTTTATGATAAATTCTTAGAACAAGATGACATTTCCAGTTAAAGCTCTCCACTTGTAAAACTGCAGAATTATTGCACCCATGTTTACACATACAATTTATTATTTTAAAGATAAGTTAACTGTAGCATCCAAAGTATTACCATCTTTCCTAAGCAAAAAAATAGGGTCTACTGTCAGTGTCTCAAAGGCTTATTCTTTAGAGCTGGCAAAGTTTTAATGGTGACAAATATGTGTAGTTTACTCTTGGCTTTCTCCTGGTGATTAGACCTATCTGCAGTAGAAATTAACCACTTACCTTGTTTAACACCATTTTTATTTGGGAATTCTATTTCCACTTTGACAGCAGCAACAGATCATATAAGTTGGGAGAGCTTATAATTCTTTCATTCAACATTATTTGTATAGTAAACTTGAAAAAAGTAAAAAACAAATTGAAGCCATTTAGGCATTCAGAACAAGGAGTAAAATTTAATTTCTGTTTCCACATGATTTGCTGTGGGAAGAAGAGAGGAATCATTTTTAAGACTGCCTTAGTGCCTTGGGAATCATAAATCTTACTTGTAAAGGTAGCTGGAGCATGCATACTTGATGCTGAGGACCCTGTGCAGGGATACCCCAAGTCAGGGTTCCAGGACCTAAGCTAGGATCCTCATGTGGCAAAGTGCTGTTCTCTGTACAGAGCTACTCCAGAGATCTCTCAGCTGAGTTCCCTTGACAATATAGACATGATGTCAAGCACTTGAATGACTAAGTATTATTAAAAATCAATGGGATGCTTGTTTCTGTTTCCAGTAAGGACTTACATTCCTGTAGAGTATAGATGCTTCCATTCTTACATCCTTTCATGGGAAAAAGCTGACAAATACTTGAAGACAAGACTGTTAGTATCTTTTATAACACATCAATGTCATATGTCCAAAGTTAGTAGCAATTATACAGTAGTGTGGGGTAAATGTTTTTTTTCCATGGGTTTTATGTTCCTCTTTTATTTTCATTTATGTTTTCTGCTTAGGATATTTGCATATTGTGGTGGTTTAACCCCAGCCAGATACTAAACACCATGCAACCACTCGCTCACTCCCTCACCAATACTCCCCATACTAGCCACTGTGAAGAAAACTAACAGTACCCCAGTCAAACCAGCATACATATACATCTTTATTTTTTTTTCTGATGCCCTGTGTAACCTAACTCTGTAGTACATTACCTTGCAGATCAATACACTTTTTGACCAGAAGTATTGCATTTTGGAGACCTGGCCCTTGATGCACAGAGTGAAATTTCCCTGCTTGCAGAGCGCTGAAGGCTACATTTCAGGTGGTAACTACAGTTAGGGGAGACACTTAGGCAATATTATAGTTCACTTCCTCTCCTCCTGGAGCAGAAAACTGAAACAGGCATGATCAATGAATTTGCTTGCTCTCTATTGACAAGCAAGGATCTAAATGCCTACTTTCCTCAGCTCACATGTGTAACTTTAGATGTCAGGACTTCTGTTTATTGAGGCTTACTCTCCATAACAATTATTTTTGGTTAGTCACTGATTTAAGAATATTTCCAATGAGAACAACAGTTGCTAATGTGAGTGCAAGCCCACAGAGGGTCAGAATGACTGTGTCTGATCTGGGCTAGATACTTATTCAGTCTCCTAGTTTCTTTAATGTGGTTCATAAGATTGGACTTCACACAGCACCTTCTTTGTCCTGTCCCAGAGCCATGCCTATTAAAAAATTGTTATATTACTGGTACAGTAAATGTTCCATTTGCCAGTGAGCTGAACATCTTTTTTGTTCCTCTTATCATAAAGTAAGATTGCTGATAAGCCTAAAATTAGATCCATCATTTCTGTGTTTTTTATTTGTTAATGTAGATGTCCTTGTCATACCACCCTTCTGTTCTGCCTATCCACTCAGCTCTTGTAAGTAGGCAGACACTGAATTTCTCCCTGAGAGCACCAGGAAGGGAGAGTCTTGCACTACCCTGACTGCACACAGGAGCAAAGGAGAGAAGAAGAGTGGCAGAGTGATGTGACCTGCATATATCTGCACAAAGATTATCACCAGTTCCTTTATCCCTCTGTGTTTGCTGTGGCCACAATATCATGAGGAAGACTGAATTTTAGCAGTACTGTGCTTTGTCACTGGTGGGAATCTTGGTTCTGTAGGGGAGTGAACAAAAATAACATCATCAAATGGATGGATGGTTAAAAATGGGACCTGTTATTCTTAATAAAGTCAGTATAAACTTGAAATCGGTCCTTCTTCCAAACATATAGAACTGTGACTGACATGAAGGATTCACATTTAGCTGATGGCTGGCAACCACAGCGTAGACAGATAGAGGGCAGCTATTGTTTTGTAGTGTATGCAACTTTATTACAGAGCTGCTTAATGTTATGCAGGGAACCTGGAGGGGAAGAAAATCACAAATGGTGTTAAAATCAAGTCTACTGGGAAACTCTAATTATATCTCTTGCACAAAGACTTGAGGCCTATATATAAGTCAGCTTTTGTGAGCTTGTACCTTTTGCCAGCACAAAATGTAAGAACTTTCCCTCTCCTCCTTTCTCCGTTTCATAGGTGTCTATAGAAAGGTTGAGTGTTGTTTATAGAAAGACTGCAGGTTTGTTCTGTGCTGCCTGCAGCTGTAGAGATTGGACAAATCATGGCCGGAGTTCAGCCTTGTACAGGCATGTGGTCACAGCAAACACTTAAAATCTTCAAACCATCCCCCAGGCTCCAGCATATTTTCTAAATGTACTCCAAGAAGATCTCTAACGACTTAGAAAAATTGGCAGTACATTGCCAGCACTCTAAAGGCATTCTGAAACGTAATAAGAAAACAAACAAAGGTATAAATTTCTGCCATGGGGGCTGCTGTGTAGTAATGGTGCAGATGTACAACTTATTAATTGATGATGTGGATGAAGGGACAGAGTGTATCCTCAGCAAGTGTTTTGATGATACAAAACTGGGAGGAGTGGCAGATAGACAAGAAGGCTGTGCTGCCATTCAGTAGGACCTTGACAGGCTGGAGAGTTGGGCAGAGTGGAACATACTGAAGTTCAACAAAGGGAAATGCAGCATCCTGTACCTGGGGAGGAATAACCCCAGGCACCAGTACAGGCTGGGGGTTGCCCTGCTGGAAAGCTGCTCTGAGTAGAAGGACCTGGGGGTCCTGGTGGACAAAAAGCTGCCCATGAGTCAGCAACAGTGTGTCCTGGAGTGCGTTAGGAAGAGCATTGCCGGCAGGACGAGGGAGGTGATCCTGTTCCTCAACTCAGCCCTGGTGATGCCACACCTGGAGTAGTATGTGCTGTTCTGGGCTACTCAGTACAAGAAAGATAAGGAATTCCTGGAGAGAATCCAGCAGAGGTCTGTGAAGATGATCAGGGGTCTGGAGCATATCTTATGAGGAAAGGCGAATTTCCATCTGAACATGAGGATAAAACTTCTTTACCTTGAGAGTGAGAAAGCACTGGAACAGACTGCCCAGAGATGTTGTGGAGTCTCCTCTGGAGATATATAAAACCTGCATGGACATGATCCTGTGCAACCTACTCTAGGTGAACCTGCTTTAGTGGAGGGGTTAGACAAGATCATCCCTAGACATCTCTTCCATTCTATGATTAAGTAAGATGAAATAAATCTCCTTCATGTATGAGCCACAGATTGGGTAGATCTTAGAAATTTATGGGTTTGTTTGGTTTTTTAAATTTGTTTGTCTGTTTTTGTTACAGAGCTGTTAATCCACACACACACACTCCACACCTTGCCTACTAAAAGACCAAAAGAAAACAGCTGAATGACAGAGAGGCAAGACAAAAAGTGAGAGCTTTCTCATTTGCTTGTTTTCAGCACTGGACAGCAGAGTGAATGATTAAAGCTTGTGGCATGAGATTTAAGTGGTCTGGGATAATAGTGTAATCCTTTCCTTAAACAGAAATCTTATGATAGAATGAAAACAATTTGCAATTTCTATAATAGTAATCTTCCAATGGCAGTTATCCACCCATTAGTAACACTGATAGACAAAGCCAACTTTGTATCATGGCATAAATGTAGCACATATGGCAAGTTTTGTGGGTGTAAAAATTGTGTCTTGTATATCCTTCCATGTGATGACATCAGGTATGTGATGTGCATGCATAGGGATAGAGACTGAAAAGGCCAAAGAGTTGGGGAAATGCTGATGTTTTGTTCAACAGTAAAGACCAAATCAAAGGCTAACTCCAAAGAATATATTATGAAACTAAACTCCATGTTTGAGACTCTAGCTGGAGATGGGAAAGTGGAGACAGACAGAGGGATGCACAGAATCTCAGAACAGGTGAATCTAAAGGTCTACAATAGTTTATAGAATAATAAAAAAAACCCAAATCAAAGCACTCTTCTGCAAAATATTAACAAAAGCAACAGTTTTTATAGGTACCTGCCTGATTAGGTAATGATCAATATATTTGGGTGTTACTTATACCAAAGTCTATAGTTCATTGGTGATTCTAGCTGACAGTAGAATATAACTGACAGTAATAGGAGAGTGGCAGATGATTTGTTTGCCTGCTGGGGAGTACAATTGTATGGAAATCTCTGGACCATTTGAAATATTTATGTGTTACCCGGAAATTATGCTGTTCTCAGTTAAATAGTCCTCTCCATTTGCTAGGGTAAGGGAGAAATGTGCTTTATTTTGAAGTAAAAGCAGACTTTGCTGTACCACACCAGGAAACCAAAACTGTGTTCTTTATGAGAAGGACTCCCTGTTGGGCACTTTAACAGCTCAAAGTCAACCACCATCTGCAGGTTTCTGAGGCAGTGGAGTGTGTACTAAATAGTGGAGTATATACTAAGAACTGCCTGGGAGTCACCAGCTAAGTCACAGGTAACACAGATGTCACCTGTAAAATGTCATTCCACTACTCCAATGAAAGAGGACACATACTGACCTATTAAACACAGGTAGAACCATGTAGAGTAGGTTTCTGGCTACCCTCACAAACTTACCTTGGAGGACTAGTTGAGGTTCCTTTATCTGCAAGGATCTCCTGATAGAGAAATGAAAGATGAAGACAGTTCCTGAAGTTGTGCCTGGCACCCACGTAGAATAAAAACCTTCCAGAATGAGAGACAGACGGTGATCTTAATGAGGGGAGAAGCATCACTGTGTCTATATTAACTTGACTGGGTGCCACTTAATGGCTTTATTTGTCTGTTTAAATTCTCTTGAAAAATCTTCCACAAGCTTTATACTCACAAGTGGAGGGGCAAGGCCTTGTTGCTAGTCACTGAGGAATGGTTGTCACAATAATAAGCTATCTAAAATCAAGACTAATTCAGACAAAATTAAAACTAGATTGATGGTTTATTCAGAGATTTCTAGCCTGTTCCCTCCTTCCTCCCACCTTCAGGGAGGTAAGATAAGGTACAAGTGCAGCAGAACACAACTCAACAACTGAACTCTGACTCCTTCTGGCAGCTTGCAGGTGGGAGAATTCATCACCTCCGTTCTCATTCCTACTTGTCAGTTAAGGCAAGGGAGACACTGGGCACACAACATTCTTCTCCCCACTCTTCTTAGTTACAAAATGCTGGCAACACTGATGTGGGTGTATTGGTTTAATTGTAACTACAGAAGTACCCACTTCAGTCCTGTAAGAGATGAGTGTTTTCTCAAAGGGTCTTGTATAGGTCCTCTGTAGTTAGTTGGGAGTACAAACATTTCTAAAGGATGATTCATAGAATCATAGAATGGTTTGAGTTGGAAGGGACCTTTAAAAGTCATCTAGTTCCAACCATCCTGCCATGGTCAGGGACACTTTTCACTAGACCAGGTTGCTCAAGTCCATCCAACCTGGCCTTGAACACTTCCAGGGATGGGACATCCACAACTTCTCCGGGCAACCTGTTTCAGTGCCTCACCACCCTCACGGTACATATTTTCTTCCTTATGTCTAATGTAAACCTACTCTCTCTCAGTTAAAGCCATGTCCCCTAGGCCTATCACTACATGACCTAGTAAAAAGTCCCTCTCCAGATCTCTTGTAGGCCTCATAATGGAAGGTGCTATAAGGTCTGTCCCCCAGGGTCTTCTCCTCTCCATACTGAACAATCCCAACTCTCTCAGCCTGTCTTCATAGGAGAGGTGCTCCAGCCCTCTGTTCAGCTTTGTGGTCCTCCTTTGGACTTGGTCCAACAGGTCCATCTCTTTGTGCTGAGGACCCCAGAGCTGGATGAAGCATGTCAGGTGGGGTCCCACAAGAGCAGTGTAGAGGGGCAGAATCACTTCCTTTGACCTGCAGGTCATGCTGGTTTTGATGCAGCCCAGAATACAGTTAGCTTTTGGGGCTGCAAGCACACATTGCTGGGTCACGTTGAGCTTCTCATCAACCAACCCCCCCAAGCCTTTCCCTTCAGGGCTGCTCTCAATCCATAATCAAAAATTAAGTATGTAGAATAGATGGGATGAACCCTCTAGAGGAACAATGTTCTCTGCACTGTCTGTTCAAATAACATAGATGATGACAGTCTCAGACTAGATGCTTAAATTTTACAAGGCTGCTGTTAGGTGAGGTGAGCCCTATATAAACTTCAAATTCCAGCCACATAGTATCTAGAAGAGCTCTTTAAACTATAAATGTGGCTGAGTTAAACATGTATTGTTATTGAAATAAAATGTGAAAGATCCATAAAGAAATTTCGGAAATACCAGTTTACCTAATGGAAGCTGGCAAAAATCTTCATCCAGTAATCTGACATTTACAGGCTGGGTTTTTTTTGCCTTCTTTTTTTTTTTTTTTTTTTAGATGAGTCATTTACATGAGTAGCCCAAAAACTATAGTCCTGTTTTTCTTCTTCAGATATGATCTCTGTAATCCTTTAAATCTCTTTTGAGAAAGAAATGCAGTACTTTCTGATTCCTTTACTGCAATTGTTGCTTTGATTAATTATTTAATTGTTTAAACAGTTTGAAAATGTAAAGATTGCCTCTAAGCTAGGCCCTATTTAATGAACAGCGAGTACAAAGAAGCTGCACTATACGTTACATAATTATCTTCACTGCTGTGGTCTTGTTGAGACCACCAATTCTCTCGTCCACCTCTGCAGCCTAGCCATTGTTTCCTATGGAACAAGCCCTGCCATCCCTAGGCAAAATTTAACCAGGGAGAAAGGTGCAATAACAGCACTGAGAGCAACTTCTAGTGGAGCCCTTCATAACCTGAAGCTGTTTTGCCTTCCCTGCAATATCATGTTCCATTTTGCTTGACATGCTGATAAAGCTCAGCAAAAGGCAGCACTGTCAATCCTAAAGAAAGTCAACCCACATCCTTGTCTACCCACTCTCAGAAGTGTAATGAGAAGGCTTCACTCATTACCTTTACCTCTCTCTTTTAAGAAGGATAGCAGCACAAGAGAGGTTTTTTTGAAAGAAACGTTAGGCATTATCTCTGGGCTTTTAAGTCATATCTTTTTAAATCCTCTGCCCATTTCTTTTCAGGTGACTTTGGTCTCCTTCTTGCACAAAGCCTCACCCTGTTTTACCTCTCCTCCCTACCAATATTTCTTCTTCTCTGCACTGATCTCTTGCCACAGTGACAATCTTGTCATTTCCATTAATTGAACTTTGATGGTGTCAAAATAAAGAAAATATCACTGTGTTGGTGTACTGCTGTGCACCGCTTTCCATAAAAATACACTTTTCTCTTTTTGCTATTCAATGCTTCTCTTATTTTAGTGTTCAGTGCTGTCATCGCTTTACTTGCTTTCTCCAACTTGCAGCTCAGCAGAAAGCCAGAAAGGGAGTCAGCTTTCAGCTCAGGATGACCACTAAAATGCAGAGAAACAACGAAAGCTTAGTTTCATAATATGGGAGCTGTTTTGTTCTTTTCTCAGATTCAGAAGTGCTGAGAACTGCAGAGCAGGCACTGTTCCTCACCCTGACTTTCTGAGAGCTGCAGTTTGTTGGGCTGATAAGTAACTCTGTGCTTGCACATGAATAGCTCATAATAAGGGCAGTGATTAGGTGCCCAAAAGATTTATCATCAAGAACATACAACATGTAAAGTAAGTGTCTGCTCCTGGATGAAGATAGTGAAGTTGTTAAAAAAAACCAAGCAAAATAATCCTGCCTAATTAAAAACACAGGAGATAATGTGAGTGTCATGCATTTCTTGGGCTGTCAGCTGTAAAACAAACACTATCTTCTGCTTTATTGCATGATTTTTTTCATTTTTATCTGCTTAAAAAATACTCATTAGGCATGAGATGCAGGAGAATGACTTTTGGACAGCCATGGGTCAAAATGAACACACAATGAAGGGTGACCTTTCAAAGGGGGATTATCTATAAATAGCAATGGTTATCCCTCACAGCCTTCTGACATAAGCTTGCTGGGAGTATGAAAAGGAGACCCTTTCCACTAGTTCTTCCAACATGATTTCTGATTGGCACATGACACATTTTGGCCATGAACAGCTGAAGAGAATTTGCAAGGGATCAAGCAAAAAGCCTTAGCAGCTGCCTGGCTGTCAATATTCCCCTGGGTTTAAAAATTAACTCAGAGCTTCCTTCTCTTTGCCCATGAACAATGGCACACGCTTTACTAGAAAGGAATATTAGGATTTTATGTTTGAAATATGTCACTTTGGGAGCTCATTTGTTAAAAAAATTAACTGTAACAATTTTTAAAATTAGCCAAGCAGTGTCAGCAGAGTTTATTCAAATCCCAGAGGGGCTTGAGGATCAGACTGCAGTTCTTAACTACTGTTTTAAGTTCTGCTCTGCACCTTGGATCTATCAAATCCTTTACTTGGAATGAGGAAGAACTGGTATTCCTGGTCATTTACTATTGTTAAAGTGAAAGAGGTGAGTGAATTTATCAGGAAAAGATAGTGATCTGTTTGTTACGCATGCTCTTTGGTTATTTGTCTTGTGAGATTGTCCGAAAATAATATTTCAGAAATCCTATTTTGCAGACTTTCATATGAAGGTCAGTCTGCAAGGAGACACTGCATAGAACAGGCTAGTTTTAAGTAATCAGATGTGGTCCACATCTGAATACTCGTGTGCTCATTGCATGCTTAGATATCTGTACGGCGTTTTCAGGTGCATCCTGTGTGCAGCCAGAGACCACTGCAGCCCTTCCACAACAGGCAAACCTGCTCTGTGTTTCTGAGTCCTGTGGCCTCATCTACTTAGGACAACAATTCTGATAGAAACAAAACCAAAGCAGCTTGACTATTGCTGTTAGATTCATATTGAATAATTACTGTGTTTATCATCACTATTATAATAATGACTATGAGTGACCATGATCTGTACAAAAGATTCAGCCCATGCATGAGGTACAGTTGGTCAACAAAGTAAGAGACAGACTTTGTTGGAAGGCATTTACAACCTCAATAGTCATGCAGGCAAGAGGTGTTATTATCTCCCCTTCACAGATGGTGACCAAGACACACTGATATGACGTGCCAAGGCATACATGAGGGGACAGGGAACGAGCCAGCGCTGGGTTACTGGGCTGCCCTGACCATGATCACTGTTCCTCATTGCACCCGCTGCAAACCGAATAGCTGCTGGGTTTCTCTCTGCTCACAGACAGCCAGTGCCTGACAAGCTGCTTCCTCTCCAGCCATAGTTTAGCCCTCATAGTTGATTTCTGCCAAGCAGTTCAAGGTTCCTGTTTACCCAGGAAATATTTGTAAACCTCTGCAAAGGAGATTTTTCGATTCTGACTTGCAGATGTTGTTTTAATGCACATTTGACAGTTGTTTCTCTGCTTTAGCATCATGATCTGGAAGCTGTTCACTTTGGATGTTTACAGCTGTTGTTGGGCTTAACAGCAGTGCTACATTCAAACCTTTCTGCAGCCCCGAATTCCTCCCTGAATTTATCACAAGGAAATGTTGCTTTTACAAAAAAATAGGGTTCTTAGAGATGGGTTAGTGAAAGGCGTTATATAATAATGTGCTGGCAGTGGAAACAGACTCTGTGACCCAGAAGATAGCTTCCAGTCCTGTGCTGCTGCTGCCTATGATACAATGACTTATTTTCAGTGAAACACAACTGAGCATTACAAGTTCTCTTCTGACATGAAAATCCCCTGAATAGTGACAGGGAGCAGATCGCTCTTTTGCCATTGCTATCATATATTTATACTTAGATGCAACTGCAGCCCAGGATCAGTGTCCTATTGTGACCTCTCTTACAAGGAAAGGTATAGAAATTGATCCCTGTCTTGAACTACTAGGACAATAGGAAATGTCAGCAGATGCTAACTGCCAATTTGCATCTGTTGGTTTTCCTTCCAGCAAAAAACTGAGGGTAGGTTTATCATGCAGTTTTAAAATGTGATTTATAATGTGGATCTTGTTTCCATGTTGGAGTGTTTTTGGATTACACCATGAAATTTGAATGTGTCTAAATAAAGGGAATGCAGTGGTGGTTGTGGCTGAGAGGCAGGGATTATATGAAAGCTTTCAGGATGCTCTGAGCAGTGTGCTGCAGTAGCCAAGGGATTTTTATGGGCACAGAGGCACAAAATAACTCCTCTAATCCCTTTCTCACTGGCTTACAGACTCTGAAGAAGCTTAATAATTACAGGGGAATGCAGTCAAAGTGTTTTTAAGGACATATGTGCTAGAGGCTTATTTTAGTCATTTCCTAACAGCAAATGCACTGGCGGATCCTCAAGGAGAAATCTGGGCACAATTTCTCCTTTCTCCCACCCCTCCCAACAAAAAGATGATGATTTACGCTTATATCAAAAAGAGGCTTAACCAGTGTGGAGCTGAGGGAATATTTCCCAGCTTGTAGGATTATGATTTTTCCACAGCCACACCACTCACCCCTCTCTTTCTGGTGAAATACAAGGCGTATCCCTGTTCTGCTTATCCTCCCAGATGGGCTTTTTTTTTTTTTTTTTACAGTGAAAAGTCCAACAGAAAGCCTGCGTATTCCCTATAAAATATTCTCCTATGCTTCTGGAGAAGTATTTCACCTTCTCTGAAATCACTGGTTCAGCTGATGGTGATTCTGCTGCTTATGTATCGCTACCTGTAAGTATGTCCCTAACTGTGTACTATATATATGCATATGCAAGAGTTGTCCAGAAACTGTTTCAGTGCAGAGCTTTTAGTTTCACAGCTATACCATTTCTGGAGGAATATGTGCCTGAAAGAAGAAAGATATGGTGTTATTTGCTCACTCTGGAGAGTTTTCTGGGATTTGTTTTGTTTTGGTTTTTTTCCCAAGGGTCTTTCCCAATTCCAAAATTAGGACATGGATTTTCCTTGATTCTTCCTCAAATGTAACCTCCTAAGAAAACTGGGCACAAAACCCCCTACTATAATATGAAAAGTTTTTTGAGTATTAATGGTAGAGGAGCATAGGAAATGTATACTCGTTTTACGGTGCGTGGTAATTCAGTGCTTGGGATCCCACTGTTGTTTGGAATATAAACTGCAATAGAAATGAAACAAGTTACATAGCATTACTGCATTACTAACTAAAAATGGCCTATTTTCTCAACTTTGTAGCAAAGATGAAAGCTTTGTCCATATACTTGCCATTTCTGTAAGACACTCCTGAGACCTGCAAATTCATATAAAAATATATGAGTTAAGAATTAACTTCAGCTGTCTGGAATTCCTCTTTTAAAATTGCAGTATTGTGCCTGCATCATCAAAAAGACCCTAACTAAAGTTTTCATCCTTTTCTGCTAAGGAACAGATTGCTCATGTTAGGATTGCAAATTAACTGTAGTTGAACCCTTAGCATTTGCTATGCTTGTTCCAGTTTACTGTGTGTGAAGTTTTGAGATGAAATAGTATAAACTAATCCAGGATATGCCTTTCCTGTTTTGATATGAAAAACCTGTAGCACTTCTGAAGAGTGGGTATTTGCTGAAGTGATATGAACCTGAATTTTCTTTCCTGTGGCCCCAAACTTTTTTCCTGGGGAATCTGACTCTCCTTTTACTTAGTGCTTTCCCACCAAAGGGAGGGCTGTCTGGTTCATGTGCTCTAAGCTGATTCAGCAAATCACCATTTCAAGATTGGAATCTAGATAACATGATGAAGCAATAAGCACATGGGTCCCAGCACATTCTTGGACCCTGGTTGGCTTCATATGAATGTGGGTGCTACTGACACGTGTGACACCCTCTCATGCTGTTTTCTCTTGCTTTGCACAAGAGAAGCCAGAGACCTTGGCAGCAACAGGAAATAGAGAGCTTTCACCCTGCAAACGGGAAAGTCTCCTTCCCCATGTGGTGGCTACATGTCCATTCCTCAAAGGGATCATTAAAGTTGTCTCGAAGTCTTCACACAGCCACAGCACCTTCACTGTTTTTTTGTGGCTGGCAAACAGTAACCTCGCAGTATTTGAGATGAGCAGCTCTATGCCAGCCTAATATCCAATTAATACATCCCAGCTCATTATTAATACAGCATGTTGCAAACTCTTAGACTGTGCCATCCAAAAATTATTCACACTGAACAATGTTCCTCTCATGACTAGTTCCATAGACTCCTATGGAATGATTGAGTGTGAACATAAGAGGCATAATCCAACCTTTCACATTTATAATTGGAGTTACCAATTAAAAAAATATATTATAAAAAGGGGGGATTGGGTCTTAGTTGTCATTACTCCAAGGTGCTGGCTGTAATCAGGTTGTATTCTCTTTGAATGTTTCCAGGAAAAGCTGCTTCCTGAGCAGAAGAAACATGAAAGATCAGGAAAGTGACTAACAGCATGGGAACCTTAATGACGCCTATCAAGTGCAATAACTGAGAACACCATGAATTGTAGCAGGGATAGCAAAATGGGGTGTTAAGCACGATGACTGCCAGCTATTGTTTTTCAAGCAAATGACTGAGACTTTGCTGAGAAAGGGATTGTAAAAAACAGGAAATAAACCCCACAGACAAACTTCCTATTAGCATGAATTTCACTCCAAAAACAGTCAATGATCAAATTTTCCCCTCATGTATGCCACTAAAGTCAGCACATTTGCACTGGGTTAAATATAATATTATATATGTAAATGAGACATATATATATATATATATATATAAGCTCTCTTTGGCAATAAATAATTATCTTTCACTGCTTGAGTACCTTCAGCCCTACTTTGTACGCCTTTGCTCTGCCCTATTGGCTTTATTGGTAGAAGGTAACAGAGATGGAGTTTCCTGATGAAATACCTGTAAGCATTTGCAGGAGAAAATCACCACTGATGACAACTCTTCCTACTGAAACAAATGTCATTCATAAACACATTCATTTCTGTTGTGTCCGTCTGGTCCAGCAGGGACCTCATGTTACAGTCAGAACACAATCTAAAGGCAACATGACATTAAAATATTGATGGAACTATGTTAGTTGGAAGGGAAATGCATATTTAATAAGTGCCTAGATGCTTTTCATGTACACACATGACACCAGATCACTCACGCTAATCAGAGTGAGGTTGGGTCAGCCCTTGTAAGGGGAAGGTTCCAGACAATACATGGGGATATCTTGTTGTAGCTGACTGATGCCTTGTCTGGAGGCAAGGAGCAGAGTAAGCTGTGTCTTGAATCTAGGTTCCTGCTGGGGACACTGTGCAGGTACCTCCCCATAGGTGGTGTCTCAAAAGGCCCATTTCCTCTATGACTACCTTGTTTGTAAGGAAGAACATGCTTTGAGATGCTGCTGTTGCAGCCTTCAGTAGGCTGAAAGGAAGGCTGGAAGACACAACACTCACTGTGGTTGCTCACCTGGAAGCTGGGAGGTGGCTCCCAGTCCACTGATGTGAGAAAGTCCCAGGCAGTCCAGAGAAAACATCTTAGGGGGTGAGACAAAACTCTCACTGTGTCCTGAACACCTCCTCACAGAGGAAGGTCAAGAAAAACAGAACCCAAGCTATTAATGGGAACGAGCTGTAAAAGCTTTGGCCTCTCTGTCATGAAACTGTGGTTGTGACTGCAATGTGCATTATAACCGGCAAGTCCACCTCGGGCTGTGCTGGGCCTCCACATGAAGGACTGTAAAACTGCGTGTAAATGGGTGTGCATGCTCTTCCACCCCCGTGCTCCAGCTTCTCTAAGTTGTGAACCACGAGCAGCTGTTAGGTTTTACAGACATGACACACAGCTTTCAAATAGCTTCTTGTAGATGCAAGAAGTTTAGCCTTTGAGTTGTAAAATTGTCTTTTGTGTTTAAGTACATAAGTAGCCCCATGTGTGTCAATGTATGTGTGTGTATGTGTGTTTAGGTGTTTGCTCCTTTATTTGGCTAAAAATTATCTATAACACTGACCAACAGTACCCTGTATGTTTTTTTTTTTATTACCAGCTCTTCTTTAGCTCTCTCAACCCATGCATTTGGTGTGAGTAATAAAACATACTTAATTGCCAAAATGAAGGCATTTTTCTGTGCTTGAACTTTGATTTTTAAGGATTTTTCCATTATATAGCTATATACTTTTAAATATAGACAATAAAGAAATGGCTTAATAGAAAAGTACTTGGAAACAGTCATAAATCTTATTATGAATGTCATTTATTGGTGACTAGAGTGAGCTGTAGATTGCTGTGTTTTTCTATTGGAGAATGCATGATTCCTTCTAATCAGCTAAATACAGGTGAGAAAAAAACCCTATAGTAATGAGAAAAAAAGGCTCAGTTAAAGAAAACCAGTATTTTCACAGAACCTGCACAAAGTTGAAGCACACTGTAGGCAATTATTTGTAGTGCATTACATCCCAGGCAAAGCACACTTGCAAAGCATTGATAGTTACATGCACTGAGCCAGAATGATGCTTTCATTCTAAACATACCCCATGTTCTGGCATGTCATCGCACCACAAATCTCTGAGGATCATTTTGTTCCCTTGAGGTGCATTCAGTGATAATGTTTGTTATTAAAGAACTTTAGAAAAAGATTCAAATATCAGAGTTAGGCCAACTTTTACATATATTGCCAATTTGCCATTTATAGACTCTCTAAACTTGGGTTTGATTCGTTGCACAGCTGTTGGTTGGTTTATAAAATATTAATAGGAGTGGTAGAATTTATTTGCCATAGAAATGCTGGAAAGTAACATGAAATAAAGAAAAAACGGCATATAAATCTGAAGACTGGGAAAATTCTTTAGCTCCACCTTTTACCACAATATTCAGGAAGAATTGAGAAAAATCTTTTGGAAATAAGTGAAAGCTCATGACTTTTGAGGAATCAAGTTACTCAAGACAGTAATGCCTGATTTAGAGCCTTTTCTGAAGTGAAGGCAGTACTGTACAGTGATATTTCACATGCATATGGAAACAGACAGGCAGATACTAAAAAGGGGCCCACAGCAGCAGCTCAGCTATTTATTTGGCATATTGAGAAGCACAAAGTAACTGAGCAGTCTACCACAAAACAGTTCCAAAGGAGCTGGAACAATAAATATACATACAATTGGGGGTATTCAATACAAAATACACACTGAAGTTGGAAGAACTATAGTTTGACCACACTGTATTACATGAAAAATGTGAGTTTGAACCTCTTTCTATGAAGTAAACACTCACAATGGAAAAAAAAATGCATCTGCACTTCTCTCCTGGACTTGTGTTTTATTTCCTGGGTCAGGCTGCCTCCAGTGGAATAAACAAGGGTGGCAACACCTATGGAGCAAGCCAGATGACTCCACTGGAGACCCTTTGCCCCCAGCACACCTGTGGTCTATTGCCCCCAGCTTTTTTCCCGGGAGGCAAATATTAATTGGAACTACAATTCTAAGGACTAGGGACCTGGCAGATGTGCCTGCACTCCACTTACATTGACATTCCCAGAAAGGAGTTGAGATGCCTTTTGCATGGATTTCCTTGCAAGGCAGGGTAAAAAGGGAGAAAGTATACATTTATATTCCTTCTTCCCTTTTCCTTCATCCCAAAGATCTGGTGCCTGGTCACAGCGGCAGAAGAATTTCTGGCAGGACATTGGACCAGGTCTGTACACAGAGGTTCCTCTCTATGTGTTGATCATGAGGAAGACTGGCTCAAGTGGGGGCAGACCTAGCTGCATCCAGACAAAAGGATGCATGTGCTAATATTCCTGTATTGAAAGCACTGGACAGTCTATGTTATATAAACTGGACAGTTTATTTTAATGATGCTCCAGATCAGAATAATTAGTGAATTAAAATGGATTTTGTGCTAGGCGATATGTTGCTGAGGCTGGTTTTAGAAGCTTTTTTCCCCTCCTTCTCAATAAAAAAAGTAAAAATCCAAGACAGCTGTCTTGTGATGGATCTTTATTCAATATTAGAAAGCTACACAGCTGTGGAGTCTGGATGCTATCATAAAAATTGAATAGCAGAGACATGGCATTGGTGGAATACAACACACTTTGTAAGTGTGCTGGGTGCTTGGAATGTGCATATCACACAATGAAAGTGCTGTTCTTGTCTGTGTTCAAAGCAAGAACTCCAATAGGCCTGTGGAGCTGATGTAATGAGATTCAAGCTGCCCTCAACAGCTGAAATATTCAGTTCAGCAAATGGGTATTTCAAACGTAAATATTTATAGGGGCCAAGGGCTCTTTGTTGCTTGCTATTTTGACATTTTCAAATCCCTCAGCTTTACTTTTGTTACAGAGATGGTCTATTTGCTGATGAGAAGAACAAAGGTCAGTGGCTAGTTATGCAGAATTGGTGTTATTATCACAGCAAAATACCACTTCTCCCAACCCACAAAGCTGTGATTCTGTATGCTTCAACATCATAACCCAGACATTGATGGAAATTATGCATCACCCTGGTTGTTATGAAAAAATACATTAATAAAAAGAAAGAAACAACTGATTTGAGATCCTGATTGGATAGAATTAATGGTTCATCAGGAAGAAATGTTAACTGCATTTACCTTTCACTTCAGAAACATTCCCCAGCTGTTCTAAATCCACTTGTTACATTCTGCCGGACTGGTACTTACACTCAATGCCATTGCAATTCTTCATTCATTTAACAATGTGCTCATCTTTTGGGTTTCACCCAATTTAGAGATTTGGGAGATGTTTAGGTGAGTTATATTTTAGTTAAAATCATTACTATGTTCTAATCTCTAAAGCTTTAAAATCAACACTACATTCTTAATATTACCTATATGAGCAGTTCTCTGTCTTTCTATAGCTAGATGTGACTGCCACTGCTTTTTCCCCTTTTCTGTCTCCTCACCCCTTCCCAACTCTTTCTCCTTGCTGTGCTTTCTGCTTTTCTCTCCTTTTCCTTCCAGTTTTTGGGTATCGTTCTGCCCCCAAGCAATGTGCCTCTGCCTCCTTGCCTCCCACCATTTCACTCTCTTCTGCCATTCTCCTGGGCTGTTGCTAGCTCTTTCTCAGCCCACTTCCACCAACTCAGCTCCTCAAGTAAAATTTCTTAGTTTGGGCTTCTCCCCACTCAGTGCTAAGTCTGTTTATTCTTATTGCCATTTTATTGCAATAGTGGGAACTGTTGAATTATATATAACATCTTCTTGGAAACTTGAAACAAAGATTGAATGTTTACCAAACCACTCTTTGGCTGATACCCAGATGAAAATTCATGTTGTTGGATGTCTTCCATAAATTGTTTTCTATAGAAATAGAATACCAATAGATTTCATGTGGAATATATACATCTGATGAATAAATTCTTCCAAGACAATCAATGAAAATATAGGGTGATATGACCTTGGTGCTACCTGCCCAGATGGGATAGGTCAAGTTCTGAGAATATGTATTTTAGCCCATTTAAACATTGAGATCCTCAACATTGCTAACTAGTTGATGCTGCTTTTGATGATGGATGTATTGAGGAATCATTACTCGTATTTGGTTGCATTCACTACCCAATTCAGAAATCAAGAGTTGAACTTTC